>NC_142801.1:67931014-68027002 GCF_049724085.1 Artemia sp. Qi Xiang Cuo | reverse complement strand
TCCTAGATACGGTCTCCGTGAACAACAAACCCCCCCCTCATTTACCTCTCGATGAACAAGTGCTGATCAATTTCAGTAATTAGCCCAAGTTTTTCCCCACTAATTTTTAGGATGAGGTCCATCACTAGATGAGGCGAAGAAAATAATACCTCAAATCGATACTAAACTCCTCATATATTTTATCCGTATTTTTAAACATAATGTCTAAAAAAGTTAACACGTCACTCGACAAATACAGCCAGCAGTATTCAAATCCATTTATACATCTTCCCTCTGCCCAAACTTTTTTAGCAAAACTGTTTTCCTCGGGGGTGCAACTACGATCATGAAGACTGTCGTAAAACGATTCAATTGGAGGAATAGCCTCCTCTGCGAATCTCGACATGGAACAATAATGGTCATAAGGATAGATGCCCTTGACCGTTAACAAATCATATAAATCATTTGAAAATTGTTGCTTGAGAAGGGGGAAAGCATTGCAACCGTCATCGTTTTTCTGCACTTGAATTAATTCGCTAAATGAATTGGGGAAAAAACTGTAGGAATATAAAAAGTGAATTTTATTCGTGTACTCAACACCGACTTCAACAAATTTACACATAAATACCAAAACAAGCGACTTTTCTGTGGATCTAGGTATTATTTTGGACGTAAAGCAGTTTATCACCCATGCATCATCATCCACTGTTCCATTTCTTTGATGATGTGCCAATGCGTGTAGCATATACTTTAGATCATAGTTAGAGTTATGTATAAAAACTGGTAGAAAAAGTTGTTGTTTAATTTTTAAATTACGCGAATTGTGAGTCCACCCCCGAACGTTACTTTTTCCCATTGAATTGGAGTCAATAAGGTGATTGTTGTCCTGCACCGCGTGTTTTGGGGTAAGGGCACCCCTAGACTCCCAGAAAACTGGTCCCTTTTCGAACGCCAGATTCTCTTTATCCGACAATGTCATCGGATAATTAGTACGACGTAATCGTGAAATTGCTCTGTTTGCCGTTCTTATTAAAGAAACCAATAGCTTTTCCATGCTGACCTCCTCGTCCATAGTAAAAAAAAAACTCTACCAATAGCATTGTATTGTTGACATCGCGACGTGCGTGCGCATAGGAACACGCAACTAGTTTGTGTTCCTTGACTATATTTGGCCTTGATGGGTCGGATACCTCAACCAGTCTTGTTTCACAATCCAAAAACACTTTATCAGATTGCAGAAGAGAATTTTGAAAATTTTTAAATTGTAAAGTGTTTTTGCCTTCTACCGGCATATCTATTCTTTGATTTCAATGAATTTTGCACGATTTCATTTGATCTGAGAATGTTTTCTCGGATCTAAATGGGTAAAGGCACATGGGGCAATAGAAATGTTCAGCTTTGGTCTTGCCTTGACATAGGAGCCGACTGATCGCCGTAATGGGGAAAAAATGACCATAAGAATTTACATCTTTGGGGGGTTGGTAAATAACCCATACCCAATTTTTAACATTTTCCACCATCGGTGTCCTCACTGAGTACAAAACCCCTTTTTTATTTGGTTTTTTCCCCCCAGCTAAATATTCAGTGTCGTACTGGAGAACAACCACCCCAACCCCAAGATTTTCATTTGCTTTTTCGAATATGCTTACTTCTTTAAAGGACACCGGATACTTTCCCTCTAAACAATCAAAATTTACTTTAGGGAAATTTTTTTCACCATTACGTGCAAGTTTGTCAAGATTTTTCATTGATGACTCATCTTTTAATGTCCTATGGGCTGCTGCAAAAAACGCATATTTGAAACATTGAAGTCCAGTGTCAAATCTAAAACCCTGAACTCCTTTGGTAGCCGACAAATCTGGGTGGCATTTTATTCCTTTACCCCTCCCACCCTTTAGAATAAAGTTTTTTTTAAATCTAATGAGATTCAGATCCATGCGTCCAACTTAAACCTGGGTTAACCCGCTCCAAATCGTTATAAATGTGAAAAGCTTTTATTTTTTTTGATGCACAATATTTAACTTAGAGTATTAACTATCTATTAGACATTTATGATAATTCTTTCTTGTTTTCGAAAAATGAAAATAAAAAACTTCTCCGGATGTCCCCTGTTTTAAATAAACTTTTTGGTTCACTGATGCTTTAATTCCACATCGACCTCTCCAATTCTGGATCTGAATCTCAATAAGTGCTCGAGTTCTGTCGATATAGCTATGGAGATTTTTCACGGGGTCAGTTAAAATAATGCTCGCGTTTTCCTCGGGAAGGCTAAAATCTACCCTGTACGTTTGCAAATGGCTTAGAGCATATTCTAAAAGATAAAAATCAGGCAATTCCGGGGACTTGACACTGTTTTCATGTCCTGACCCTGCTTGTTCAGGACTCAATTCACTAATTATAAAGTTCTCATTAAAAATGCCCCCGGAAAAATTACTACTACTACTACTACTACTATTAAGTGGAGTGGAGGAGGAGGGTGACAGGGAATTGTCAACAACACCACTCCCAGTCTGTTCGATCACATTGGGGGGATGTGACATGAGGTCCCCTAGTACATATTCCAAGGTGTTTGGGGACAATTGGTCGAGCCAGCCTGTATTGTCCTCTGATGGAATTTCGTTATGAGGACCCGGTTCAAATTTACTTGTAGCATCATCTAAATATTCACGCATGAAACTATCCGCCCACTCTGGGTCCTCAAGCATATCAATATCGCAAGTTAAGTCCTCCATGCTGGCCAGGTTCCCAAAAACATCATTAAGGAGTCCCTCTTGCCACTTCATATTATCTAGAACCAGTGTAGGTTCATCCCTGAACTCTGCTGGTGGTGACAGAATTGGTACTGTAAATATACCTGCTTCATCACTCAGTGATGCCACTGGGGATGCTATATTTTTAATCTGTAGAAAAAAAAGTTTTATTTTTTATGTGAAATAACCATTATTTTTTATGTTTAATAAACTTTGTAAACTTATAATAATCTTTGTCCCACCACCACCTTATAAATTAAAAGAAGAAGAAAAAAAAAGATAAATTGTATCATTTAATTAATACCTACACATTAACTTTCTAAAAAAAATATTTTTTTTTTGTCATTACCATTTAGTATTATTATTCTAAAAAATTAAGGCTTTTATTCACAAATTTGTTTTTTTTTAAACAAAAACACAAAATATTGTTAAAAGTCACGTGCTCGAGCCCATTAAGTATAAGTGTCAAGGAGATTTGAACATTGTTCAAATGAAGCAGTCTGCTGTACGAATAATTGCTCCTCAGCTTCAGTTAATGGAAACGACTCCCATATGTCGGTGGTTGGTGGTGCTGTTACTTTCTCTATAACCCGTATTTTCCTGTTTTTTTTGCCAACTGATTTGTTTGATCTGGGCTAAATAAATACATGTAAGCGAGAAGAACTTTTTTTCTCCATCCTTATCAACACTTAAATTTCAATTAAAATGTTGGAAGATCCTGTTTAGAGCCCCCCTCCCCCCAAATCCCACCCGGGGAGAACTCTTTGGGCCCGGGAGCTTCCTTCGAGGTAGGAGGTTCGATACCCTTTCCGAGTTGGGGATATCGGACTTCACAACACTGTTCAAATAGAACAGTCTCAAATTCTTTCTCGAAAACACCTAAGTGTTTCACTTCATCACTCAATGGTGTCGCTGGTGTTGCTATATTTTTAATCTGTAGAAAAAAAAGTTTTTTTATTTTTTATGTAACATAATCATTTTTTTTTTTATAGTTAATAAACTTTGTCGATTAAAATGTTGGATGTTCCTTTTTAGAGCCCCCCCCTCCCCCAAACCCCGCCTGGGGGGAACCTTTGTGGACTGGGAGATTCCTTCAAGGTCGGAGGATCGATAACCTTTCCGAGTTGGGGGGTCTCGGATTTAACAAAACTGTTCAAATAGAAGAGCCTCAAATTCTTTTTCGAAAACACCTAAGTGTTTCACTTCATCACTCAATGGTGTCGCTGGTGTTGCTATATTTTTAATATGTATAAAAAAAAAAGTTTTTTTATTTTTTATGTAAAATAATCTTTTTTTTTTTTTTATAGTTAATAAACTTTGTCGATTAAAATGTTGGATGGTCCTTTTTAGAGCCCCCCCCCCTCCCCCCCAAACCCCTCCCGGGGAGAACTCTTGTGGACTGGGAGCTTCCTTCGAGGTAGGAGGATCGATAACCTTTCCGAGTTGGGGGGTATCTGACTTAACAACACTGTTCAAATAGAAGAGCCTCAAATTCTTTCTCGAAAACACCTAAGTGTTTCACTTCATCACTCAATGGTGTCGCTGGTGTTGCTATATTTTTAATCTGTAGAAAAAAAAGTTTTTTTATTTTTTATGTAAAATAATCATTTTTTTTTTTTTTTTAGTTAATAAACTTTGTCAATTAAAATGTTGGATGGTCCTTTTTCGATCCCCCCTCCCCCAACCCCTCCCAGAAAGAATCCATTGGAAACCGGGAGCTTTCTTCGCGGTAAGAGGATCTATACCCTTTCGATTTGGGGGTATTGGACTTCACAACACTGTTCAAATAGAACAGCCTCAAATTCTGTTCTCAAATACATCTTTTTTTTCAACGAAAATAATTGCCTGAGTTGGCTCAAAAATAGTGTTTTTTCTTTGCTCGTGAAACCCATAATTAGAGATTCTTCAAAGGACTCTTCTTATCGCAAATACAAATCCTGTTTTAAGAAGCTCTCTTAGAATTCAAAGCGGATTAAAAAGCAATGGGGAGATCTGATAAGAGTCTGGATGTGTGTGACAGTTTAGTATTAAATATACGATAGTTTGAGAAACAGTGAATAGATAGTTTTTAAAAGGAATTATTACATTAGAATGCATCTTGGTTAGAAATTACGAGGTAAGGTTTTTTTTGTTATAGAAATGCATGAAAAGCATTCCTTTATATATACCGCTAATTTAGTTAATGAAAGAAAATGAAATAGTTTTTAGAAACAATTTTTAAGTTTTTACTCATCAAAAGCTATGCGCCTGAGAAAATTTACCTTATTTTTGAAAATAGGGATAGAAAAAAAAAATTATGTATATACTTACAAATTCTGACCGGGCTTCTACATTTGAACTCCTTGGCAAAACTTGAAGGGGGTTAAGCCCACAATCTTCAGTAGGCTGAGCTGAGCCATATGAAGTAATCCATTCCCTTTTCAAGTTCCTTCCAGCTGACATGGAGCTAACGCTGGGGTCAGAGGACCCTGTCATTAAAAGATTCGCAAGCATTGGCTGGTCCAGGTCTTGTGTAGTTCTTGTAGCGAATTTGATAACTGATGCTCTTGCAGCTTGCATTAATATACCTTCGCTATATCTTGCCCTCTTTTCAGAAGGGGAGATATTGCACGTATCTTCTTCCTTTAAAAAAAGACAAAAATTTAGCATGTAGCAAAAATGCATTTTGAGTTTGGAAAATAATTCAGTTTATGTTAGGCGTCTAAAGTAGTGTAAAACATTTTTTTTTTTCAATTAAATAAATATTTATATTTTCCTTTATTATCAAAATAAAATACTAATTGTTACAAATTTAGATTTTTTAGAATAAGAACAGATTTCTTTTTCTTATTCAAGATTATCCGGTCACTGACACTTCCTTCAGCGATATTCCTCTTTGTATAATCAAGCGTAAAATTGCTACTAATCATGTGGTTATGAACATTTTGTGAAACTCAAAGTCAATTTAGTCGGAAATTATAAAACTCTTTGGTATAACAGCCTTTTTTCTCTTTAAACTATCAGATTTTAATCAAATGTAGACATAAATAGAAATTTAAGAAGTGGAAAAGTTAATTAACATGACTCAGTCAATCCCCGTAAGCAGCATAGATTCTAAATTGTTTTGATTCTTCTTCTTCTAAAGATTAAAAGCATCAATAGCCTACTAAGATCTAAAATATCATTGAAATACATTTTCCGGCAGTACATGATAACGAGCTATAAGTAAGTAAAAAACCGAAACTCAAAAAGGGAAGCTTTTGTAACAATTAATACACTTAACTTAATGACAAGACAATTTCCTTTTAATATAATAATGAGAATATTTTTTTTTACTCACCATAAATTGCTTAGAGTTATCCATTTTTCTATGTAAATGTTTTTTACAAAAAATGCTTGTAGTGTTATCTCGAATATAAACTATTCAAAACTGGTGGAGAATCTAATATGAAACCTGAATATATACAAAAAATAATTGGCAACTAAAAAAGAGACACCGGTTTTGCTTTATCACTAAAAAAAGACACTGAACTGTGAAAGTGAGTAAATCCTCTTGGCACAGGTGTAAATACCTGTAGACTGTACTTTTGAAAGTGCTTCAGTTCCTGGAACAGAGTGTAATGACCAGTAGACGTAAAATTAACAGAAAAAAAACTGTTTGGTACGGGGACGCCGTAGAATTAGTACTTCCTATTCTACTCTTTAGCACTAAGAAATCGAATAACAGCCCGTACTTCAGATTCGGCGGGACTAGATTGTCGGAGGCATCATAAACACTCAGTAAACAACGTATACAATGAAGAATCAGACTGTAATGGCGTCAGTGCGTAGACAAGAGATGTAGATAACCAGCGCGCATGCACAGAACGCCAACCGTAGTGCTGCGTCGGCGGAATCGCAAAACGGTATTTACTTAAAAAACATGCCTGTTTATGGCAAAAATTATGGGAACTACAACAGAAAATTATGAAAAGCACGCCTCCCAGAACGCATTATATTAGATACCTAACCTAACCAATTCTATATAATAAATCTTTAATTGAAATATACCTGCATATCGTTTATGTTACTCAGACTAAGCCAATTATCTCCTAGTGCGCACAAAGAAACCTGTTTTAAGCCGATCAAGTGCAATAGTGTGGTCAGTATATTACGCAAGTGCCAAGTTTTGCTCTAAGAAAGTAGGCCTAAAGTGATATTAAAATTAAAATTGAATAACTGACAAGGGGATAACACCCTTGAACCCCCCTCCCCTCTCCCAGTTCTACCTGACAACTTATGATTGTCTTTTTTTCCTGTTAAATCTTGTATTTTTTACAGTCCAATGGGTAAATATTGAATAATTCAGCTAAAGAACCTACGATTAAAGTAAACATACCTCTGGATGCATATTTTTATGTTTCTTCCGAATATAATATTTTTTCACGCAAATAAATTTTAAACTCTTTAAACCAAGAAAGTGTATTTTAATGTCCGAAACTCCAGCCCTCTTCCTCTGTATAATAAGATTATTGCGGATTATAGCTTATTTACTGTGCATATTTAATCCTATATTACTGTTAAAAGTATAAATATGTGCTTACCTAAAAAAGTTTTAACTTCTTCATGAAACAAATACTAGTTTCACCAAACACAATTTTGTTAGGTCGCGTCTTTGCATTTATGATACATAGGCTAGGCATAAACTATGATATAAACTATATCCAAGATTATCAGAGTGTTTTTCTGTTTGTCTCAAGAGACTATCGCTTTTACTTAAGGGTAAATAAACCACTATACTATGGAAGCAAAAGTGATTTTAATTGTTTACAGTCTTCTGTACAAAGTCGGATCTGGAGCGAAATCTTGTGTGTGTGTGTGTGGGGGGGGGGGTTAATGCGACAAAGCCGCCAATAATTGACAAAATTGACAAGTTTATTTAAAAAGAAAAAAAAATAATTGAGGGTGATGTTGGGGTTCCACCCCTGTTTCTTTTCTTTTCAGATAAATGACCTGTTTTCGTTCTAGTTACATTTGCTTAGATTTGCCTATAGTATAAATTTCAGTGACAATTTAAAAGTCTCGTTGCTAAGCTATAGTGGTTTTGCAATGAGTAAGCTTGAACTAAATTCTATTTTGAACTTCCTGGTTTGGAGTCATTGAAATATAAAGCTAAGAGAGTAGAATTGGGTTTGAATGGGGATTGAGTGGATTGGCTGGGCCAAGCGAAGGTCCACCCCTATGAACAGTTGTGTACAGTATATTATTTTTTTATTTAGTCTGCGCTTAGACCCCGTTCGGGGAACCATATTTTTGTGTGCTTATTGTGACCCTTTGGAAGAATACAAGTAAGGTATTTTCTACAGACTGTGTACTAGTTTCCGTAACCCAGGCAGGGTAAAAATGGAGCTACGAGGTACCGTCATTATTATATTGACAGGGGGCTTTGTTACCTCCAAGGAGAGAGTTAGACATTTCTAGTCGTAACCCAAGAGCGGGTACATTTGGCTTTATAAAGTGGCCATTTGACCACTCGATCACGTTATCATACCCTGGGATACTGTCAATAGAGTAGTACCAAACCCGGTATTTGCAAAACCGGTGTGGTAGTCGTGTTCATCACTTATAATTTGGGGCCGGGGCTTTCCCCTCAAATAAGTGATGACACCTGTGTATTACCACGCCAGTGGCGTTGTGGCCTACCGGTATAACGCTGGCGGTTATCACAATGAACATTGGTGGAAGCAAGTAAAGGTCTTATCAGTAAACCTGAAAGTAAAAGAATTCAGTGTTTTCGAAGAGACAAGTAATTTAGCTTACAAGAGTAGCCTATGGTGGTTACATATATAAAAAATCGCAAAGAGAATTTTTTTTATCTGGGCTGTGCCTAGTTGTATAATAATAAGTAATAAAATTTAAGAATCAATAGATCACGCGAACAATTAACTTGTGAAGGGAGGCTGCGCCGCCCACGTAGAATGGGCAAATTAAAAGGATTTTCATTTGGACGGAAGACGTTAAATAAACCTTGAAATAATGGCGGACAAACGAAGAATTCAGACAAGATCTACCGCGGTAAAACAAAAATCGTATTCAGACGCATCGCAATTATATGCGACTCCCGCTGGAAATACCCTAAGAAAAACACCATCAGATAGAACCTTATATAACCGAGGGGGTGAAATAGAAGAGATTTCTGACACTTGTGAAGAGGAAATCTTCAAAATAAAATTAGTAATAGAGTGATCTCCGGTACGAACCATGGAAGAAGAAAAGAGTCTAAGGCAGATTGAGAAAGACTTATTCCCAAATAGTGAAACCAGACAAAGGAGACAGTGGCAATAATACATGAAGTCAAATCACAATTTGAAAGGACGAATAAAACAAAACCAACTTATCCTTCAGATGAAGTACAAAATGTAGGGGAGTTGAGGGTAAAAGAAAATATAATTATAGAACGAATTGAATCAGAAAACGAATTAAGAGGATATCAAAGCAGAGAAAATCATGGTAGGCCAGGTAACACCAGTAGTACAATTTCAATTTCCAGCAGGGGCTCGCGAAAGAGTACTCAAATAGATACAACACAACAAATATTAAATTTCATGAAGGAAGAGAGAATAGCTAGAGAACGAAAGGAAGAGGCTGATAGAGTAGCCAGAGAAAAAAAGGAGGATGAAGATAGAAAAGAAAGAGAGAGAGATAGACAAGAAAGAGAGTAAGAGAGGATTGCTAGAGAGCAGAGAGAAGAGAATATTAGAATAGATAGAGAACGAAAGGAGGATGAAGATAGAGAACAAAGAGAAAAAGATAGAGTAGCCAAAGAAAAAAAGGACTAGGCAGACAGAGAGGAAAGAAAATATATAAAGGAAATGATTGCAGGGAGAAAGTCCCAAGAGACTCAGAAAGCGTCTACAATAGAGGTAATGCAGGCAATAAACCTTCAACCAATGAAAGAAAATGAAGATGTACATTTATACATATATATTTTGAAAAAACGGCGGAGTTAAGCGGATTGCCGATAGAAAATTGTATGACAATAATACAGCCCCTTATTAACTACAAAGCACAAATTGCACATAAAGCATTACCAATGGAGTACTCAAAAGATTTTGAAAGACTAAAACAAGTCATTTTTTAAAAGTTTCAACTCTCCCCCGAGCACTAACAAAGAAGGTTTAGAAGCGAAAGAAAATGAGACAACGAAACTTATAAAGAATTCGGGTACAAATTGAAAGATATGTGTTTAAAATTGCTAGAGTTAGAAAACTATAGAATGTATGAAGACCCAGAGGAGATAAAGGAAAAATTGACGGAAGTGATAAATAAAATAGTAATAGAACAATTCTTAGAAAATACCCATCCAAGTATGAGAATGTACCTAAAAGAGAAAAACCCACAAACAATTGAAGAAATGTCCGAATTAGCAGACAGGCACACCGTAATTAGGAGGGAGACATTCCCACCAAGAACAAGGCTAGGAAGTAATGGTAGGAAAGAATACCCGTACACGAAAAATAAAAAGAATGCTAGCCAAATATGGCAAACACAAGGAGAAGTAACATGCTACCACTGTAACTTGGGCGGCCACTATAGCACCAATTGCCCAAATAAAGACGGTAGGAAATTCAACCAAAAACAGGAACAGTATGATATTACCTGTTATAACTGTAATAAACGCGGACATTATGCATCAGATTGCCGCAGCGCAAAAAAAATTACGACAATAACTACAGAACAAGGGACGATGGGGCAAACGGAAAACAGGACAATCCGAGAAACGATCGATCCAGAGAGAATGGGAAAAAGTCTCTAACGTATAAGAGAACCGCATGGGTTAAAAGCTCAAAGAATATGAAAACTTGCGCATTTGCAGAATCACACAAAGTATGTGGCGAACTAAATGGTAAATCGGTAGAAATAGCTATTGATTCCTGCAGCGACAAAACCTATGTACGGGAAGACTTAATAGAGAAAACTGACATAAGCTACAAATATAAAGTAGCAGCGTTATGCCACTATGGAGCTAAACATAAATGTCCGACAGCTCAGGTCATAATAGAAATAGCCAATAAAGAGGGAAATACGGTTAAAAAGGAATTAAAAGTAGGGGATGTACCTACTCTTGCAGTAGGCGTGTTACTAGGGGGAGACTTCGGCAATATCGAAAACTTTCTTGCACTAAAAGCAACCTCCATGATTAAAAAAGTAAACGCGGTGACACTAGACCAATAAAAAAAGAAAAGGGAGGCTGTGGCGCCCAGTAACGAAAATGATGATGAAAATATACAAAACCCATTTCAATTTAACGACGAGATGTTCATAAAAAATGCAAAACTAAAAAAACCGAAAAGCCAAAAAAGAGCAGACAAAAAGGAATATAACCATAAACAAGAGAAATTATTTGTAGAAAAAGAAGCAGAGGAAACCAAAGATGAACAAACCGAAATACTCGGGGTAACCTCCGAAAATTGTGCAGAATTACAAACAAATGATATAGATTGTAGAAAAATAAAACTAGCACTAACGAATCAAAGAAATCCGCAATTTAAACAGTTCCATTTCCAGTAATGGAAATCTACTTTACAAAATAATGGAGACTGGGGAAAATCCTAGAAAATTACAACTTTTTGTACCACATGAACTAAGAAAAGCGGTAATAAAGTTGGGTCACTCAAGCCCAACGGGGGACACATGGGATCTCAAAGAACAAGAGATAGAGTCTTGCAGCGTTTATGGTGGAAAGGATTAAGAAGGGATATTATCAACTTTTGTAAAAGATAGAAAGATTGTCAATTAATCGCATACAAAAAAACAAATGAAAAAGTTCCAATGAAAAAAATGCCAATTTTTGGTAAACCATTTGAGAGAATTTAAATGGACATTGTAGGTCCACTTCCGAAATCTAGAGCGGGAAACAGATTCATTCTAGTTATTAATGATCTGGCTACGAGATACCCAGAAGCTATCCCAATGCGAACAGTAAAATCACCAAAAATCGCAGAAGAATTAGCGAAATACGTCGTATGTCTCACGTCATGGAATACCGAAGGAAATATAA
This sequence comes from Artemia sp. Qi Xiang Cuo, assembly GCF_049724085.1. Lineage (NCBI taxonomy): Eukaryota > Metazoa > Arthropoda > Branchiopoda > Anostraca > Artemiidae > Artemia > Artemia sp. Qi Xiang Cuo. The sequence continues at coordinate 68,015,254 of NC_142801.1, read as the reverse complement.
ACCGATAATGGAACCAATTTTATATCGACATACATTCAAAAATTATATGAAATTCTCGGTATTAAATAAGTGTAAACTACTCCATTCCATCCTCAGACAAATGGAGTGACAAAAGGATTTAACGGAACCCTAATTAGTATGTTGAGACGTTTTGTAAGAGATGATGTAAACCAATGGGACAAAATGCTTCCTTATGTCCTTTTTGCATGCAGAGAAACTCCACACCAAGCTACAGGGTTCTCGCCATTTGAATTACTATATGGGACAAACCCGAGGGGGGTGTTAGACATTTTAAAGGAATCATGGGAGAATGAGGAGAAAAATGAAGAAACAGTAATAACCCATTTGTTATAAATATCACAAAAACTGCATAAATACCATGAAATTGCCAAGTAAGCACAGGGGGAATATGCAGAAAAAACGAAAATATGGTACGATAAATCCGACCGAATGCGCGAATTCGCGGAAGGGGATGAAGTCCTCATATTGCTACCGGACGGAAATAATAAATTGGAAGTAAGATGGAAAGGACCATTTAAGGTGAAAAAGAAAATGAATGATGTAAATTATATGATACAATTAGATGGAGCAAAGAAAAAGGAAGAAGTTTATCATGTGAATTTACTGAGGAAGTTTAACAGGGAGAATGAAAGAGCAAACCACAAAGATCCGCAGAAGCGCTGCCTGATGATTTCAACCTCAGAAAATGATGAGGAAAGTGCCCCTTTGGGTACAATAGACCCGGCGGAAACACATATAAATGCCATTGAAAGAGTTTCGTCGGAAACACATCTGAGCCGAGCTCAGAAAGACCAATTAAAAATTTATTCACGGAATTTGCAGACGTATTAACAGACCGAATCGGAAAAAAAAATATGTGATACATAAAATACCAGTAAAAAACAACAAACCAATAAAACAATACCCGTACAGAATACCAGAAGCCAAAAGGAAAGAAATGAAAAAAGAAATAGACTGAATGCTCGATTTAGGGGTTATAGAACCATCAAACTCAGAATATGCAGCGCCAGTCGTATTAGTCCCGAAGAAGGATGGCTCCATTAGATTTTTCGTGGACTATAGAAAACTGAATAATATTTCCGAGTCAGACGCGTATCCAATACCAAAAATGGACGAAATCCTAGAGTCAGTTGGTTCCGCAAAATTTATATCAACTTTAGACTTGAGAAGGTGATATTGGCAAATAAAGGTGCACCCAGAATAGTCAGCAAAAACTGCTATTATTACGCCTTTTGGGTTATACCAGTTTAGGTATATGCCTTTTCGACTAAAAGGTGCACCAGCAACATTCCAAAGACTAGTAGACTGTATCTTAAAATCTCTACCATATACAAAAGCCTACTTGGATGACATTATAGCATTTTCAAACTCGTTCAGTGAACATATAACTCATATGGAACAAGTATTGATCAGACTGAGGAGAGCAGGATTAACTTTGAATGTAAAAAATGTAGATTGGTACAGTCAGAGACAGAATACCTGAGAAACAAAATAGGAAACGGTATCATAACCCCATTAAGGTAAAAAACAGAAAAAATTAAAAGTTCAGCAGTCCCAAATACAAAGAAAAAAGCTCGGTCATTTTTGGGGTTGGCAGGATATTACCAAAAATTAATACCAAATTTTGCAACGATTGCTACACCTTTGATGGATTTAACAAGGAAGGGGGCCGTAGACCCCGTTAAATGGTCATAAATTGAACAAAATGCATTGGGTACACTGAATAATGCTCTTTGTAGTGAAAGGGTACTGAGAAATCCAGATTTTTCCTTACCATTTGTGCTACAAACTGACAGTTCAGATTACGGATTAGGGGCAGTTTTATCTCAAAAGTTTGATGATGGGGAACATCCAATCCTATTTATATCCAGAAAATTGTCAAAAGCAGAATTAAATTACAGCACGATTGAAAAAGAATGTCTTGCGATAATATACGCAGTCAAAAAACTCGACTATTATGTATATGGACGAAAGTATACATTAGTGACAGATCCCAAACCATTGAGATGGCTAAATATAATGTAGCCAGATAACCAAAGATTGGCACGGTGGGCCCTGTGCCTACAAGAATACGAGTTCGAAATAAAATCAAGACCGGGGACAGATAACGGGAACGCTGACGGCATCTCTCGATTGGAATAAAGATGTATGTAAATAGAAAAAAAAAATTTTGGATGGGCTGTGCCTTGAAAACATAAATAATACGGAGAAAAATAAAGTGTTGGATGGGCTGTGCCTTGAAAACATAGACAATATGGAGGAAAAAGAGGTCAAAGGCCCATGGGGAATAAAACAAGATGGTTACAAAATAGAGATGAATGACCTACAACGGGTTGGGGGAAAGTTGGGAGATATTGAATGTCGATTCGGATTGGAAAGACTTGGAAAGGAATCTGAGATTGGTATTATCAACTCAAAAGATATTTCGATCCTTTATGAGGGGGAGGAATCCCTTAAGGAAGATCCCCTGCGGGAAGTCGCGAAAGATAGCCCTTTTCCTCAGTTCACAACTGGCGGACAAGTTGTGATCCCTTTACCGAGATTTTGCCTTTCTGATCTGGAGTCCTTGGGGGATACTCCCTCCCAGTCACTTCATACTTCACCTAAACCTTTGTCCAGTAACCCTATTCATAGCTGTTATTCTTCATGGGAATCGACAATTATTTCCGGAAAACCGTATTCAGTATCGAAGTTTCATTTTCAATTAGCATCAACGCATATTCTTCATTTAATTATCCCAGGGGAGGGAACCCAGAAAAAAAAGGCGATTCATGGTTTGCTCAAAATTCTACTTCATTCCCAGTACCCTTATCGTTTTCACAGGCATTTGCCTTTTCGGCCTTAGATTATTTGAAATTATGCCAAGGGGCAATTTACTTTTTTATTGAGATGTGGGGTTGTTTCCACAGATGGAAATTAAGAGGCTAATGAAGCCAATTTTTCATGATGTCTGGCATCATCACATGCACCAAAAACTGATTCTCTGCTCCGCTCAAATGTAAATTCGTGAGAGCGAGAAATTTTTTTTGTGTTTGATTGTGCTGCGCACAATCATTGTCTACGAATCTTGGGGACTTCAACTTTCGAAACCTAAGGCGGTTGCTATATGATTTAGACCATGAAGGTCCTACAGTAGAGACGTGTCGATGACGACCGATCCAGAGCCAAGCGGTGGAAGTAGTAGCACAGACACTGGTGGAAGAGAGAAGGCAAATGGATTTTGTAAAGTGGAAGTTATGTGTTTATGTTTGTAAGGGTGGACCAAGATAGCGCATGGGCAGTCTTTTATCTTACGGGGTGAGGTGTCGGGGTTCCACCCCTGTCTCTTTTCCTTTCAGATAAATGACCAGTTTTCGTTCTAGTTACATTTGCTTAGATTTGCCTATAGTATAAATTTCAGTGACAATTTAAAAGTCTCGTTGCTAAGCTATAGTGGTTTTGCAATGAGTAAGCTTTGAACTAAATTCTATTTTGGACTTCCTGGTTTGGAGCCATTGAAAGGTAAATCTAAGAGAGTAGAATTGGGTTTGAATGGGGATTGAGAGGATTGGCTGGGCCAAGCGAAAATCCACCCCTATGAACAGTTGTGTACAGTATATTATTTTTTTATTTAGTCTGCGTTTAGACACCGTTCGGGGAAACATATTTTTGTGTGATTATTGTGACCCTTTGGAAGAATACAAGTAAGGTATCTTCTACAGACCGTGTACTAGTTTCCGTAACGAGGCAGGGTAGGAATAGAGCTACGATTTACCGTCATTATTATATTGACAGGGGGGATTGTTACCTCCAAGGAGAGAGTTAGAGGTTTCTAGTGGTAACCCAAGGGCGGGTGCATTTGGCTTTAGAAAGTGGTCATTTGACCACTCGATCGCGTTATCATACCCTGGGACAGGGTATACTGTAAATAGGGTAGTACCAAACCCGATATTTGCAGAACCGGTGTGGTAGACGCGGGCATTACCTTATAATTTGGAGCCGGGGCTTTCCCTCCAATAAGTGGTGACACCCGTATATTACAATCCAGTGGCGTTGTTGCCTACCGGTATAACACTGGTGGCAAAATACCACGAACAGGTGACAAAAAAATATTTGAGGGACCCCGAGTCTCCCCTTAATCCTCCTTCCCCTGGATCCTTTTGTGCATGGTTTCTGACCATGCTAATTCCAATGGTGCACTTTTAATTTGATATGATGCCATTTCTTATGGGGCCATTTCTTATGGGGACAAATTTGTTTTTAAATATTGGGAAACCATATAAAACACTGGAAATATTGGAAAAAACCCGGTACTAATATGACCAATCTCGACACCTGCCCAATACCAATAAGCCCAATAACAATACGGCCATACCGATACGCGTGATATCGGTATGTCCGATACCGATACAGCGTACAGCCCTTTCCCCAGGGACTATGGAGGGTCATATCATCACAAAAATCATAGATATTGGACCTTTGAACTATGTTAAACGAAATGGCTGTTTCAAAATTTTGATTGGGTGACTTTGGGGGAGAGGGTCTGTAAGGAGGGGAGTATTTGCCCTCGAATATTTTTTTCACTTAAGAAGGGCACTAGCAAATTTAATTTTCTTTTGAATGAGATGCTACTCATCTCTCTATGATGTTTTGGTCACCCCGTAGCCCCGCTATAAAAAAAAAGAGAGACAGATCAGTGCTACACATGCACAAAAGTGATTTTCCTCGTTGTTCAAGGAGGGGGACTATAATTTCCCTATTCAAGGTTTTCGACCTTATGAAATCACCAAAAATTTCTTTTCGCAATCAACTTTTACTTTTAATACGAACCGAAATAATAGTTGCCATTCATGGCAACTATTATTATGAAAATTGAGAACTATTTTTATGAGAACTGAGAAACTATCATATGAGAATTTTTTTTCACTAGGTAGTTTTTCTCTAAGCGTGTTTTTTAACTTTTGATTACTGTGGGCTGTAGTTCGCTCTTTACTAGGTTGTAGCTATCGCTGCAACCATGATCTGTAATACATGTTGTGTACTTGAAACATGATTAAACGCAGCATTGCACTACAACGTGAAGGGATATTATCCGACTTGAGGTCGCCTCTTCATGCTCCTAAGACCCTTACAAAATGACTGTATAAACATAGACATGACAGTCTACACATCTAAAGCAAAAACTGAAATCACTGCTATAAGTAGAAAAGGCCGTATTATTATTTTTGCTTGTTGTTGGTGTTAGGTGTTTATTTTTTTTATATAAATGGGTATAGACGAGTTAATGCTTGTACTTGGATCAGCAAGCAGGTTGAAAATTCAAATGCAGATGGACTTCATAGTAGGATTTTTAATAAAGGAGTAAAGCAAAGCAGTAGTTTTGCACTGGTGTCAGGTTCAGGATTGCCACCCAGGCATATTTATGCAGATGAGATTTACTACTACTACTACGACGGCAATTCAGAAACTAACCTCCGGTTGATTGAAAAAAATACACCAAGTTAAGTAAAAATATTTTAATATATACATCTTACAACTACATCTTTGCACTATTTTTCGACATAGTCTCCATAATGATTGAGGCACTTATCGTATCTCTTCATAAGCTTTGAAATTGCTTCTGCATAAAAATCACCCGCTTGTGCCTTGAGCCAGCCTGTGACCGCATCTTTGAGCTCTTCGTTGTCATCAAACCGCTGGGACCCGAGCCATTTCTTCATATGCATGAAGAGGTGATAATTGCTTGGCGCCAGATCTGGGCTGTAAGGTGGATGGTTGAAAACGTCCCACTTGAAGGACTCAAGAAGGGCTGTTGTTCTGCGAGCAGAGTGAGGACGGGCGTCATCGTGGAAAAAAACAATACCAGAAGTCAGCATACCATGGCGTTTGTTCTGTATAGCCTGTCGTAATGTTTTTAGTGTTTCACAGTACACGTCTTGATTAATGGTCGTCCCACGTTCCATGAATTCAACCAACAACACCCCTTTGGCATCCCAAAACACCGTTGCCATCAGTTTTCTGGCAGAAAAATCTTGCCGGGCTTTTTTGGTTTGGTAGGCGAACCTGAATGTGCCCACATCTTTGACTGTTCTTTTGTCTCAGGGTTCACGTACTTAATCCAGGTTTCGTCACCGGTCACGATTCTGTTTAACAATGGTTCTCCTTCGTCCTCATAACGTGACAGAAAGTCTGATGCAGAGGCCATTCTTTGAGTTTTGTGGTGGTCGGTAAGAATTTTGGGCACCCATCGTGCACAGAACTTACGGTAACCCAATTTTGCTGTCACTATCTCGTACAAAAGAGTCTTAGAAATCTTTGGAAAATCAGTAGACAACTCCGCCATTGTGAAACGTCGATTTTCACGAACTTTTGCATCAACTGTCTGAACGAGTTTGTCAGTCACCAAGGATGGTCTACCACTCCTCTCTTCATCATGAACGTTTTCTCGTCCACTTTTAAATAAACGTACCCATTCACAGACAACTCCTTCACTCATAACTTTTGGTCTGTACACGGCACAAAGCTCACGATGAATAGCTGCTGCAGAGTATCATTTGGCTGTAAAAAACCTTATAACAGCACGCACTTCACATTTGGCGGGATTTTCTATTGCAGCACACATTTCAAACTACCACAATAACTAAACTAGTGCAGGTACAATGTTCACTTGACTATGGCTTGATGCCGACTGACCTGCTGAGCGCGTGAATGCACATATGGCGCGCTACTCCCCCCCCCCCCCCCTACACGCACTGTGACCAATCGGAGGTTAGTTTCTGAATTGCCCTCGTACTACTACTACTACTTTCAACTCACAATAGCACCAAGCCACCCGAGGGTAACACGGCAGTACACGCTCCTTCTTTATCGCAATCTATTCAAAGCTTCGCTCCTTACACCCTCCCAAGAAGTTCAAATTTCCTTTAAATCATTTCCTAATTCCTTTTCCACCCTCATTAAGGGATGGTCTGCTTATCGTTTGTCCTTAGATATCTGGAATCTGGAAATAATAATCTTTGGCAATCTCCCACCCTTCATTCGCAAAATGTGTCCTAGCCATCCTAGCCCTCCTATCATTATAACGCTAGAAAATGGAATGGAACCGCACTTTTCGTACAGCTTACTAATGAAAAACGGTCAGTCAAATGGATCCTCCGATTTTTTTGTGAATGTTTTCACATTATCTGGTTGAGCCAATATATACATTCGAGGTCCTTACGTTGAATTATTCAAATCACTTAATTTTCTTAAACTTTCCGCAAAAGAGGTCAGTTTTAAAATTAAACTACCATCCCTAAAAAAAATTGTGTCCTAATTTTGATTTTCTTAAATAAGCATTGGAACTTCCTCTTTGGGTTCATGTATCCTCTGAATTACTTTGACACAAAATAGCCAACGTACTTAAAATACATACAAAACGTGCAAAAAGTGAAGGTTAAGTAGCTCCCATATCATCAAACAGCTTTGCAAATAATTTAAACCATAATGGACTGTTTCTTATGCATTTACTAACTTGTGTTGCTTTTATAAAAGAAAAGTTTCCAAGTTCCTCACTCATGTTTTCATTTACACGAAAGCTGCTCTACGGAGCATGCGTCCAGAGAACATAAACGTTGTTTTCATTTTAATTGGTGCTAGATGTCCAGTTCTGTGTCCTGACATTGACTTTTTACCGTATGTACGAAGCATACCGTAATTATTCCAGAATATCCCTTTATCCTTAAAAAATTGTCCATTGTATTAAACATTTCGCTGGATGTGGCTTTGCCAGGAATGAGTTTGCAAAGAAACGAATCTTATTTGACACAACGAAGGTATTCAATTAACTATGTGTCTTTAAATACATCAGTTCCTTCTTCTACTCGTAAGGCAAATTTTTAAGTGCGTATCATAGAAACTAATTGATCAAGAAGACTGTCTCTGACGAACGCCTAATTAATCATCCGTGAACAGAGTGTCTGGCACTATCTATTTTTGCTAATTTCACCTTGAGATAGCGAACCTAGCTTTTGTTACAGTCTGGGCCTGTAAAATCCCGTCAGTCCTAAAATGGTTAAGATATTTTGTATGACTGCGTAGTTTTCATTTATTTGAAATTTTGCCAATCCTGGCTAATATTCGCGCCTCTTCTTGGAATAACTCGCACCTCCTTATAGAGGCGCCTCTCCTAGGCTGGAAAACATTGGTACAAGGCATAAGCAGTAGAGATGGTTCTAGTATCTTGGCACCTTTCCAGGCCTTTCAAGACTATTAGATGTCGCAATAGGTCTATTTTATTAGTGAATAAATGATATTCGGATAGAAGAATATTTGGTACTTGTCTATTAAAAACAAGTATTTTTCCAGGATAAGGGGTTGTTTTCTAAAACAAAAGAGTGCGTCAATAGACACACCATGACTTTGTACTCTTACGAGGAGAAGCAACATTTTTGGAAGTGTAACACTAGGCCATTTTGAAAACCGTCAATTTGCACCTATAATTTAGTCGACCCATAAACCGGCGCATCTGCCCAAAAAGTAGAGAGGGTTTAGGGTTCCGCAAAGTGGAAGAACAAACGGCAACGAGGTACATCCCGCTATCATTTACATTTATACTTAGTAGAATACATATGGCGGGCGGCAGTAAAGGCAGAAGGTAGAGTTTATTTTAGCGCGATTCTTGAGGACATTTCTGTGCTCTGGGCGCATATTTACGTATTGTAGTTTTCTCAATTTTGCTAATAAAGTATTATATTTTCATTATATTTTGCTTTATTTCATTAGCATTAACCAAACTTCACTTCTCGAGTGTGTTACTATTTATATAATATACAAGTGCTGGAAGTTTTTTCAGAAGTCTATAGTAGAATGCTTATACCAGTAATGATCGTCGCACCCTCCCGAATGGCTAGTTTCGTATTTAAATTATGGTTTTAATTAGGAAATTATACTCCCGGTTCAGTAAATACCTTGATCAAAAACTAATATATTCAATAAATACTTATCCTGAATATGTTACAGATATGGGCTTGTTGCATAACCTTAACATATCCCTTAAATGTTTGACAATATGTCCAATTACTGTAGCAACCGTTTAGGGGAGTTCAAGTTAAAAACGAGTATAGAGAATGGAATTTATGTAAAGAAGCGTCTTGAAACATTTAAATAACACTTAGGTTCCATAAAAGTTGCTTTGACTAAAGTTTTTTAAGTTTTCTCTCCCATGACTAATCTGCTTCGCCAAGTTTTTGAGAAGTATTCTGACATTAATTTAATCGGAACATGATTTTGGCCGTTTCTTTAATATGTTTTTATTAAATAGTTGCTCTTTATAAGGCCATATATTGCAAATAAGGCCGTAAAATCGTTTTTTTTAGGTTGAAATGTCCATTGTATACGAAGAAAACCCTCAAATATTTCATGTTCCACTAATAGGATTAGATTCTAGCACTGATCTATTACGCTATATTTCTAAGATATTCTTTTTCTCTTTCTAATTTTCATTCCTTTCAAGATAAATTATCTTTATTTTAGGCATTGTAGGGCGAAGTAGTAGAGTTACTCAAGAGTTTAAAGATGTCAATCGAAGACTACTGCACCAGTATTACCCCATTGAAGCGGACCCTCATTTGAGTCCAGAGGAAAAAATCCCTTATATGCAACAATGGTATGTTGGGATACATGAAGCCTTGAAAAAATGTGATATCTACAAGAAGGATTTTGAAATTATGGTTCAAGAATCAGAAATACATTTCAGGTATAATACAAAGGGGGAATTTTTAGTTAGAATTTTTTAGAATTCTAAAGGTATAATACAAAGGTATAATACAAAGGGGGAATTTTTAGTTAGAATTCTTTAAAATTCTAAAGGTATAATACAAAGGTATAATACAAAGGGGGAATTTTTAGAATTCTGTTATGTTAAAATCTGACAGAAATCCAATGTTGCTTAAATGGCCGAGTTTCACGTCCGTCGATAAAAAAAAAACTTTTCAGGCATGAAAATGAGAAAAGCCTTCGTTACATATCATTCTGTCTAGCTAAAATCTGAAAGGTGTCAAATTTCATTTAAGTAACCTGGTCTCACATCGCTCGAAAAGAAAACACAAAAGTTTTTTAGGTACAACAAAGAAAGGAATCTTCTGCGCTTAACATTGTATCTTAGGCAGCGCAATAGCGCTGCCTAAGAGCGATGCCTAGAGCGATGTGGACACAATGTCTTATTATTTTTTTTTTTTTTTTTGGTTTTAGACCAAAAAACCAAATTTGTGCACTTCGTATCGAAATTTGAGTTACTTAAACGTCGTAAAAACTTTAAAAATGGCTCATTCGATTGGAAATTGAATGTGACAGTCGAAAGTGACTGGAGGGCAACTAACCCCCCTGCCATGCCCACAATTTCCCCAAACATATCCAATACAAGTTTTTAGATAGTCATTTTGTTCAACGTAGTTATAAGGTCAGGAAATTATGTCTTTTAGGATAGTAGACTAGAACCTTATACTTCTAAGGGTCCTATGTACCAAACAGGTTTTTTCTGGTAGTCCTATCTACAGGTCATCACACTCTTTGCCAAGAGGAACGTGTATGACTTGATTGGTGATTAGGATTTGAATAAAAAAAAGGGTAATTAGTAATTGGAAAATTTTTTAATGCTTTTACAATCGGAGATGTTTGATTAACCATTGCAAAAAAGGGGTAATGGGATATGCAAGCATTTGCAAAAAATGGGTAATTAATGTTGAAAAGGGTAATTACTTCTTTAGTTTACGAGATTTGCGAATTTTTTGCGAAAACATATTTGCGTAAAGGTATTGCAATGGTTAAGAATAGGTCATTACACCTTTTTGCCAAGAGGAATGAGTATAATACATGTTTATTTATTTTTTTTAACTGGTATTTTTTCAATGAAGTCCATAGCACTTTGCAGAAACCTGTGAATGTAGGACTGAAAGTCCAATTACTAATCAAGCTAGTGTGACCGCCATTTTTTGATCTGGTTAAGTGGGATATAATCTGGTTTGGTTTGCTATTGCGAGAGGACTCAAGCGATTTCTTTCTTACAGGGTTTCAGTTATACAGGGGTTCAGTTACATGGGGTTGGTGGTTGTTATAATACACAAGTTCTATTTGAACAGTGTTGTGAGATCCCCTACCACACCCCCAAAGGACTCCGATCCCCCCATCCCATGTATTAGCGAAGTTACTCTGTGGTCGTTATAATACACAAGCCTTAGTTTACGAGATTTGGGGACTTGAGTTGCACGAGAGTTCAGTTACATACGGATTCAGTTACACGGGGGTTTAGTTAAATTTTCAGCTAGTGTGACCGCCATTTTTTGATCTGGTTAAGTGGGTATAATCTGGTTTGGTTTGTTATTGCGAGAGGACTCAAGCGATTTCTTTCTTACGGGGTTTCAGTTATACAGGGGTTCAATTACATGGGGTTGGTGGTTGTTATAATACACAAGTTCTATTTGAACAGCGTTGTGAGATCCCCTACCACACCCCCAAAGGACTCCGACTCCCCCATCCCATGTATTAGCGAAGTTACTCTGTGATCGTTATAATACACAAGCTTGAGTTTTCGAGATTTGGGGACTTGAGTTGCACGAGAGTTCAGTTACATACAGATTCAGTTACACGGGGGTTTAGTTAAATTTTCAGCTAGTGTGACCGTCATTTTTTGATCTGGTTAAGTGGGTATAATCTGGTTTGGTTTGCTATTGCGAGAGGACTCAAGCGATTTCTTTCTTACGGGGTTTCAGTTATACAGGGGTTCAGTTACATGGGGTTGGTGGTTGTTATAATACACAAGTTCTATTTGAACAGTGTTGTGAGATCCCCTACCACACCTCCAAAGGACTCCGATCCCCCCATCCCGTGTCTTAGCGAAGTTACTCTGTGGTCGTTATAATACACAAGCTTTAGTTTACGAGATTTGGGGACTTGAGTTGCACGAGAGTTCAGTTACATACGGATTCACTTACACGGGGGGTTTAGTTAAATCTTCGTCTGAAAAATAGGAGTTCACACTTAAAAAGTTCTATTAAGAGCTATTTTTATGGAAATGGTTCATTTTTGAACCAAAACTATGCTTTTCTGACTGAAGATACACATTTGAATCAGAAAAGGTGAAAATGTACACATCTAAAACAGAAAAGTGTGTTTTGACTATATTTTCTATAATTTAGTCTGAAAAATAGGACTTCACACTTAAAAAGTTCTATTATGAGCTTTTTTATGGAAATGGTTCATTTTTTTGAACCGAAACTATGCTTTTGTGACTGAAGATATACATTATAATCAGAGAAATTGTTTAAAAAATACGCTAAAAGATGATTCCCGTGAAGCTATTGTAGTTTTCTATAAAAAATAAATTATTTTCAAAATCAAAGAAAATGGCCCCATCTTTAACAAATATAGCCTTAGCTAATTAAAAATGCGCATAAATTCTTGATTTTCAATCTAACTTAACTTGTAGGAATAGGACTTCATTCAAACAAGTAAATCGGCTTTATTTAAAGTATATTAATTGCACAAAAAAGACTATTATTTTTCATTGTTTTTCCCTCCAGGTGCTAAGGTCTCCATCTCGCTTTCAGTTAGTTTTTTTCTAAGTATACGATAGTAACGATTATGCCATCTCCATACTTCATAATAGCCGTCATGTGTTATATAATGATCATCATCCAATTTAGGCTCCAGATCTAAAAAACAAAAACAAAAACAATTCAAAATAGAACTAGATATTAACTAACAATTGTTAGTGCTAGTGTTACAATTGTTACCATGTAGAACTACAGAATGATTTAAAACTGTATTAAAATTTCAGAAACACATCTATACTATTTACTAACAAACAGGGGTTCAGTTACATGGGGTCGGTGGTCGTTATAATACAAAAGTTCTATTTGAATAGTGTTGTGAGATCCCCTACCACACCCCCAAAGGACTCCGACCCCCCCCCTCATCCCAGCCCATGTATTAGCGAAGTTACTCTGTGGTCGTTATAATACACAAGCTTCAGTTTACGAGATTTGGGGGCTTGAGTTACACGAGAGTTCAGTTACATACAGATTCAGTTACACGGGGGGTTTAGTTAAATTTTCGTCTGAAAAATAGGAGTTCACACTTAAAAAAGTTCTATTAAGAGCTATTTTTATGGAACTGGTTCATTTTTGAACCAAAACTATGCTTTTCTGACTGAACATACACATTTGAATCAGAAAAGGTGAAAATGTACACATCTAAAACAGAAAAGTGTGTTTTGACTATATTTTCTATAATTTAGTCTGAAAAATAGGACTTCACACTTAAAAAGTTATATTAAGAGCTTTTTTTTTATGGAAATGATTCATTTTTGAACCGAAACTATGCTTTTGTGACTGAAGATATACATTATAATCAGAGAAATTGTTTAAAAATACGCTAAAAGATGATTCCCGTGAAGCTATTGTAGTTTTCTATAAAAAATAAATGATTTTTCAAAATCAAAGACACGGAGGTTTAGTTAAATTTTCGTCTGAAAAAATAGGAGTTCACACTTAAAAAGTTCTATTAAGAGCTATTTTTATGGAAATGATTCATTTTTGAACTAAAACTATGCTTTTCTGACTGAACATACACATTTGAATCAGAAAAGGTGAAAATGTACACATCTAAAACAGAAAAGTGTGTTTTGACTATATTTTCTATAATTTAGTCTGAAAAATAGGACTTCACACTTAAAAAAGTTCTATTAAGAGCTTTTTTTTTCCGCTTTTATTTCAGCCAATTGTTTTTAACAAAAAAAAAAATAATGGAATTATTTACTGATCTTCAGTTGTTGTGATTTTAAAAGTTCTGCTTTTGTTTCAGTCAATCGTGTATCTTCCCCAAAAAATACTTTTCAGACAGTCAACTTCAGACTAACAAGAATTTTTTTTTAACTGAAGTGGAAAATTTTGATATTATTTTGGGAAAATAGAATTGATCAATAACTTATTTCATTTTCATTAAGAAAATTCAGAATCAAAGTTGAACTTTTCTTCTTCCAGGAAAATATTTGGAACAGAACTTTAAATTTTTTCATATCTTTGAGAAAAAAAAAATACTTTTCAGACAATCAACTTCAGACTAATCAGAATTTTTTTAACTGAAGTGGAAAATTTTGATATTATTTTGGGAAAATAGAATTGATCAATAACTTATTTCATTTTCATTCAGAAAATTCAGAATCGAAGTTGAACTTTTCTTCTTCCGGGAAAATATTTGGAACAGAACTTTAAATTTTTTCATCTCTGCAAGCTATTAATTGGTTTTTAGAGTTTTTCGGGTACTATTGAGCCGTGTCGATCCTTACTTACAGTTCGTTACCAGGAACACAATAAATTGTTTCAGCCAATCGTGTATCTCCCCCAAAAAAAATACTTTTCAGACAATCAACTTCAGACTAATCAGAATTTTTTTAACTGAAGTGGAAAATTTTGATATTATTTTGGGAAAATAGAATTGATCAATAACTTATTTCATTTTCATTCAGAAAATTCAGAATCGAAGTTGAACTTTTCTTCTTCCGGGAAAATATTTGGAACAGAACTTTAAATTTTTTCATCTCTTTGAGAAAAATTTGAATTGAAGTGGAAAATTTTATATTATTTTAGGAAAATAGAATTGATCAATAACTTTTTTCATTTTCATTGAGAAAATTCAGAATCGAAGTTGAACTTTTTAGTCTTCGCGATTTTTGTATTAACCAGGAGTTTTGTAACAGCAAGCGAGCAAGCTATTAATTGGTTTTTAGAGTTTTGGTTACTATTGAGCCGTGTCGATCCTTATTCACAGTTCGTTACCACGAACACAATAAAAAAATAAATAAACAGGCATTATACCCACAAGCATATGCGAGTCAAATTTTATCTTACGTATCTGATAAAATACAAATCAAAATTAAATTGCATTTACTACTTTTCGTTTAAACTAATGTGGTTTCAATAAAAAATTTGAAATTATCTCGTTTAAACTATTGAAGTTTCTATAAATTTAAGTTAAAAAGCTGCTCACCAAGTTTAGCGAAATAAAAACGTCTATTTGCAGCATTCCCCTTCATCTTCCAAATTGTAAGAAGGAACTGAATGTATATCATCCCATTCTTAAGGTATTTTATACCTTATATCTTGGAAATTAAGTCTCTCTCTTCTTATCAGATTCAAGCGCTTAATACCCACAAGCATATGCGAGTCAAATTTCATCTTAAAGTGCCAACGTATCTGATAGAATAATTTAAGTCTTATGATAAATTTCATAAAACATATAATTTTCACCTTTTTCTCCATAAATCATCAATTAATTAAAGAAATTAATTCAAAATTTTTGAAGATATGATCTTCAAACTTCAGAAGTAGGGTTATTGGTTTTTAGAGTTTCGGTTACTATTGACTCGTGTCGTTCCTTACTTACAGTTCGTTAGCACAAACACAAAAATGTTATCACTCTTAACATTTAAATCTTGGCAAATCCAAAAACACCTGTGCAGTGATTTTTGCAAGTGCGTTTAGGTGTTAAATTCCAATTAATAGGCACGTAACGTATCTAAAACAGAAAAGTGTGTTTTGACTATATTTTCTATAATTTAGTCTGAAAAATAGGACTTCACACTTAAAAAGTTCTATTAAGAGCTTTTTTTTCCGCTTTTATTTCAGCCAATTGTGTTTAACAAAAAAAATAATGGAATTATGCTCACCAAGTTTAGCGAAATAAAAACGTCTATTTGCAGCATTCCCCTTCATCTTCCAAATTGTAAGAAGGAACTGAATGTATATCATCCCATTCTTAAGGTATTTTATACCTTATATCTTAGAAATTAAGTCTCTCTCTTCTTATCAGATTCAAACGCTTAATACCCACAAGCATATGCGGGTCAAATTTCATCTTAAAGTGCCAACGTATCTGATAGAATAATTTAAGTCTTATGATCAATTTCATAAAACCTATAATTTTCACCTTTTTCTCCATTAAGCATCAATTACTTCAAGAAATTAATTCAACATTTTTGCAGATAGGAGCTTGAAACTTCCGAAGTAGGGTTATTGGTTTTTAGAGTTTCGGTAACTATTGAGTCGTGTCGTTCCTTACTTACAGTTCGTTAGCACAAACACAAAAATGTTATCACTCTTAACATTTAAATCTTGGCAAATCCAAAAACACCTGTGCAGTGATTTTTGCAAGTGCGTTTAGGTGTTAAATTCCAATTAATAGGCACGTAACGTATCTCAAACAGAAAAGTGTGTTTTGACTATATTTTCTATAATTTAGTCTGAAAAATAGGACTTCACACTTAAAAAGTTCTATTAAGAGCTTTTTTTTCCGCTTTTATTTCAGCCAATTGTGTTTAACAAAAAAAATAATGGAATTATTTACTGATCTTCAGTTGTTGTGATTTTAAAAGTTCTGCTTATGTTTCAGCCAATCGTGTATCTTCCCCAAAAAAATACTTTTCAGACAATCAACTTCAGACTAACAAGAATTTTTTTTAACTGAAGTGGAAAATTTTGATATTATTTTGGGAAAATAGAATTGATCAATAACTTATTTCATTTTCATTAAGAAAATTCAGAATCAAAGTTGAACTTTTCTTCTTCCAGGAAAATATTTGGAACAGAACTTTAAATTTTTTCATCTCTTTGAGAAAAATCTGAATTGAAGTGGAAAATTTTATATTATTTTAGGAAAATAGAATTGATCAATAACTTATTTCATTTTCATTGAGAAAATTCAGAATCGAAGTTGAACTTTTTAGTCTTCGCGATTTTTGTATTAACCAGGAGTTTTCTAACAGCAAGCGAGCAAGCTATTAAAGCTGATAGAACATTACCAATTCTAAAATTCGCGCCCAACTTATGTTAGTTTCTGCTCGTTTTGAGTCTGACTCGGTTAAACCACTGTTTGCAATCCATTTCTCCGTTGAGAGGACCTGTTTGACTAGTTTCTTTTATCATCTATCTTGCGTGGCTAACACCTGATAGAACATTAACAATTCTACTTTAGGTACTTTTGGCTATCTTGGAAAGGGTTAGGTTAGGAAAATGAAACTTTCGGGAATGGGTCTCCAGGCTAAACAGTTCATGATAAAAAAAAGATAGTTTCCTTTTTAAGGTTAATTTTCATGATAAAAAAAGATAGTTTCCTTTTTAAGGTTAATTTAGCTACTTTTGGCTATCTTGGAAAGGGTTTAGGTTAGGAAAATGAAACTTTCAGGAATGGGTCTACAGGCTAAACAGTTCATGATAAAAAAAAAAGATAGTTTCATTTTTTTTAAGGTTAATTTAGACGAGGTTATTTGCGCGCACATAACCTCATCTAAATTAACCTTAAAAAAATGAAACTATCTTTTTTTACCATGAACAGTTTAGCCTGTAGACCCATTCCTGAAAGTTTCATTTTTCTAACCTAACCCCTTTCCAAGATAGCCAAAAGTAGCTAAATTAACCTTAAAAAAGGAAACTATCTTTTTTTATCATGAAAATTAACCTTAAAAAAGGAAACTATCTTTTTTTTATCATGAACTGTTTAGCCTGGAGACCCATTCCCGAAAGTTTCATTTTCCTAACCTAACCCCTTTCCAAGATAGCCAAAAGTACCTAAAGTAGAATTGTTAATGTTCTATCAGATGTAAGCCACGCAAGATAGATGATAAAAGAAACTAGTCAAACAGGTCCTCTCAACGGAGAAATGGATTGCAAACAGTGGTTTAACCGAGTCAGACTCAAAACGAGCAGAAACTAACATAAGTTGGGCGCGAATTTTAGAATTGGTAATGTTCTATCAGCTTTAATAGCTTGCTCGCTTGCTGTTACAAAACTCCTGGTTAATACAAAAATCGCGAAGACTAAAAAGTTCAACTTCGATTCTGAATTTTCTCAATGAAAATGAAATAAGTTATTGATCAATTCTATTTTCCCAAAATAATATAAAATTTTCCACTTCAATTCAGATTTTTCTCAAAGAGATGAAAAATTTAAAGTTCTGTTCCAAATATTTTCCCGGAAGAAGAAAAGTTCAACTTCGATTCTGAATTTTCTCAATGAAAATGAAATAAGTTATTGATCAATTCTATTTTCCCAAAATAATATCAAAATTTTCCACTTCAGTTAAAAAAAATTCTTGTTAGTCTGAAGTTGATTGTCTGAAAAGTATTTTTGGGGAAGATACACGATTGGCTGAAACAAAAGCAGAACTTTTAAAATCACAACAACTGAAGATCAGTAATAATTCCATTATTTTTTTTTTTGTTAAACACAATTGGCTGAAATAAAAGCGGAAAAAAAAAGCTCTTAATAGAACTTTTAAGTGTGAAGTCCTATTTTTCAGACTAAATTATAGAAAATATAGTCAAAACACACTTTTCTGTTTTAGATACGTTACGTGCCTATTAATTGGAATTTAACACCTAAACGCACTTGCAAAAATCACTGCACAGGTGTTTTTGGATTTGCCAAGATTTACATGTTAAGAGTGATAAAATTCTTGTTTTAGTGATAAATATTTTTTATTCATTGATTACCTGAGACACGCGTAAAAGACCCTATAAAAAACCAATCAATCACCTTCTTTATTTTCAATTTCCTCTCTGCACAATTATTGACTTTATTTAATGACGTACTCGATAATGAAGTGAGAAAAAGGTGAAAATTATAGTTTTTATGACATTGATCATACGACTTAAATTATTCTATCGGATACGTTGACACTTTGAGATGAAATTTGACTCACATATGCATTTGGGTATTAAGCGTTTGAATCTGATAAGAAGAGAGAGACTTAATTTCCAAGATATAAGGTATAAAATACCTTAAGAATGGGATGATATACATTCAGTTCCTTCTTACAATTTGGAAGATGAAGGGGAATGCTGCAAATAGACGCTTTTATTTCGCTAAACTTGGTGAGCATAATTCCATTATTTTTTTTGTTAAACACAATTGGCTGAAATAAAAGCGGAAAAAAAAAGCTCTTAATAGAACTTTTTAAGTGTGAAGTCCTATTTTTCAGACTAAATTATAGAAAATATAGTCAAAACACACTTTTCTGTTTTAGATACGTTACGTGCCTATTAATTGGAATTTAACACATAAACGCACTTTCAAAAATCACTGCACAGGTGTTTTTGTATTTGCAAATTTTTACATGTTAAAAGTGATAAAATTTTTGTGTTTGTGCTAACTAACTTTACTTCATTAATGACCTGACAAAATTGTAACATAAACTATAAAAAACCAATACCCCGGATTATTAATTTTAAATAACTTATCTGCAAAAATGATGACTTAATTCATTGAAGAACGCGATACTGCATTTAGAAAAAAAGGTGAAAATTATGGGTTTTATTAAATTGATCATAAGACTTAAATTATTCTATCGGATGCATTTGCACTTTAAGATGAAATTTGACACACATATGCTTGTGGGCATTAGGCCTTTGACTCTGATAAGAAGAGAGAGACTTAATTTCCAAGATATAAGGTAAATACCTTAAGAATAGGATGATATACATTCAGTTCCTTCTTAAAATTTGGAACATGAAGGGGAATGCTGCAAATAGCCGCTTTTATTTCGCTAAACTTGGTGAGCAGCTTTTTAACTTAAATTTATAGAAATTTCAATAGTTTAAACGAGATAATTTCAAATTTTTTATTGAAACTACATTAGTTTAAAAGAAAAAGTAGAGAATGCAATTTAATTTTTATTTTTATTTTATCAGATACGTAAGATAAAATTTGACTCGCATATGCTTGTGGGTATAATGCCTGTTTATTAATTTTTTTTATTGTGTTCGTGGTAACGAACTGTGAATAAGGATCGACACGGCTCAATAGTAACCAAAACTCTAAAAACCAATTAATAGCTTGCTCGCTTGCTGTTACAAAACTCATGGTTAATACAAAAATCGCGAAGACTAAAAAGTTCAACTTCGATTCTGAATTTTCTCAATTAAAATGAAAAAAGTTATTGATCAATTCTATTTTCCTAAAATAATATAAAATTTTCCACTTCAATTCAAATTTTTCTCAAAGAGATGAAAAAATTTAAAGTTCTGTTCCAAATATTTTCCTGGAAGAAGAAAAGTTCAACTTCGATTCTGAATTTTCTTAATGAATATGAAATAAGTTATTGATCAATTCTATTTTCCCAAAATAATATCAAAATTTTCCACTTCAGTTAAAAAAAATTCTAGTTAGTCTGAAGTTGATTGTCTAAAAAGTATTTTTTTTTGGGGGAGATAAACGAATGGGTGAAACAAATTATTGTGTTCGTGGTAACGAACTGTAAGTAAGGATCGACACGGCTCAATAGTAACCGAAAAACTCTAAAAACCAATTAATAGCTTGATGAGATTAAAAAATTTAAAGTTCTGTTCGAAATATTGGCCTGGAAGAAGAAAAAGTTCAACTTCGATTCTGAATTTTCTTAATGAAAATGAAATAAGTTATTGATCAATTCTATTTTAATAAAATAATATCAAAATTTTACACATCATTTAAAAAAATTCTGGTTAGTCTGAAGTTGATTGTCTGAAAAGTATTTTTTTTTTCTCAAAGGGATTAAAAAATTTAAAGTTATTGTAAAAATAAGGTACTTTTATAATAAAATGTAAGATTCTTTAACTAATTTTATGTAATAGAATTAAATAATGTATTTATAATGTATATTTTTCCCAAAATAATATCACAATATTAACATTCAGTTAAAAAAAAAAATTCTGTTGCTTCTGACGTTGATTGTCTGAAAAGTATTTTTTCGGGGGAGATAAAAGATTTGATTAAAAAAAAGCAGAAATTTTAAAATCACAACACATGAATATCATTAAATAATTCCATTATTTTTTTTTTGTTAAACACAATTGGCTTAAATAAAAGCGGAAAAAAAAGCTCTTAATAGAACTTTTTTAAGTGTGAAGTCCTATTTTTCAGACTAAATTATAGAAAATATATTAAAAAAACACTTTTCTGTTTTAGATGTGTACATTTTCACCTTTTCTGATTCAAATGTGTATGTTCAGTCAGAAAAGCATAATTTTAGTTCAAAAATGAACCATTTCCATAAAAATAGCTCTTAATATAACTTTTTTAAGCGTGAACTCCTATTTTTTCAGACGAAAATTTAACTAAACCTCCGTGTCTTTGATTTTGAAAAATCATTTATTTTTTATAGAAAACTACAATAGCTTCACGGGAATCATCTTTTAGCGTATTTTTAAACAATTTCTCTTATTATAATTTATATATACATTAACAAAAGCATATTTTCGTTACAAAAATTAACAATTTACATAAAAAAAAAAAGCTCTTAATATGAATTTTTAATGTTTAATTCATATTTTTAGGACTAAATCATATAAAATATATTAAAAAAACAATTTTATGTTTTAGATTTGTAAATTTTCACCTTTTATGATTCAAATGTGTATGTTCAGTCAGAAAAGCATAGTTTTGGTTCAAAAATGAACCATTTCCATAAAAATAGCTCTTAATAGAACTTTTTTAAGTGTGAACTCCTATTTTTCAGACTAAAATTTAACTAAACCCACCGTTTAACTGACTATGTATGTAACTGAACTCTCGTGCAACTCAAGCTCCCAAATCTCTTAAACTAACGCTTGTGTATTATAACGACCACAGAGTAACTTCTCTAATACATGGGCTGGGATGGGGGGGGGGGGGTCGGAGTCCTGGTGGGGGGGGGGCGGGGATCTCACAACAATATTAAAAACGAAATTTTGTATTATAAAGATCACTGACCCCATGTAAATCAACCCCTGTTTGTTAGTGAATAGTATAGATGTGTTTCTGAACTTTTAATACAGTTTTAAATTATTCTGTATTTCTACATGGTAACACTTGTAACAATACCACTAACAATTGTTATTTAAGATCTATTTATATTTTTAATTGTTTTTGTTTTTTTTTTTTAGATCGGGAGCCGAGATTGGATTATGATCATTATATATATAATTATGTCTATTATGAAGTATGGCGATGGCGTAATCGTTACTATAGTATAATTATAAAAAAACTAACTGAAGGCGAAATGGAGACCTTAGCACTTGGAGGGAAAAAACAATGAAAAATAATAGTCTTTTTGTGCAATTAATGTACTTTAAATAAAGCCAATTTACTTGTTTGAATGAAGTCCTATTCCTACAAGTTAAGTTAGATTGAAAATCAAGAATTTATGCGCATTTTTAGCTAGCTAAGGCTATATTTGTTAAAGATGGGGCCATTTTCTTTGATTTTGAAAATCATTTATTTTTTATAGAAAACTACAATAGCTTCACGGGAATCATCTTTTAACGTATTTCGAAACAATTTTCTGATTATATTGTATATGTTCAGTCACAAAAGAATAGTTTCGGTTCAAAAAAATGAACCATTTCCATAAAAAAGCTCTTAATATAACTTTCTAAGTGTGAAGTCCTATTTTTCAGACTAAATTATTTAAAATATAGTCAAAACACACTTTTATGTTTTAGATGTGTACATTTTCACCTTTTCTGATTCAAATGTGTATCTTCACTCAGAAAAGCATAGTTTTGGTTCAAAAATGAACCATTTCCATAAAAATAGCTCTTAATAGAACTTTTTTAAGTGTGAACTCCTATTTTTCAGACGAAGATTTAACTAAACCCCCCGTGTAACTGAATCCGTATGTAACTGAACTCTCATGCAACTCAAGTCCCCCAAATCTTGTAAACTAAAGCTTGTGTATTATAATGATCACAGAGTAACTTCGCTAATACACGGGATGGGGGGGGATCGGAGTCCTTTGGAGGTGTGGTAGGGGATCTCACAAAACTGTTCAAATAGAACTTGTGTATTATAACAACCACCAACCCCATGTAATTGAACCCCTGTATAACTGAAACCCCGTAAGAAAGAAATCGCCTGAGTCCTCTCGCACTAGCAAACCAAACCAGATTATACCCACTTAACCAGATCAAAAAAATGGTGGTCACACTAGCTGAAAATTTAACTAAACCCCCGTGTAAGTGAATCCGTATGAAACTGAACTCTCGTGCATATCAAGTCCCCAACTCTCGAAAACTAACGCTTGTGTATTATAACAATCACAGAGTAACGGCGCGCCGCTTTAGGATGGGGGGATCGGCGTCCTTGGGAGGTGTGGTAGAGTATCACACAACGCTGTTCAAATAGAACTTGTGTATTATAACCACAATCAACAACAGGTAATTGAAACCCTGTATAACTGAGCCCCCGTAAGAAAGAAATCTCTTGAGTACTCTCGCAATAGCAAACCAAACCATATTATACACACTTACCCATATCAAAAAATGAAGGTCACACTAGCTGAAAATTTAACTAAACCCCCGTGTAAGTGAATCCGTATGTAACTGAACTCTCGTGCAACTCAAGTCCCCAAATCTCGTAAACTAAAGCTTGTGTATTATAACGACCACAGAGTAACTTCGCTAATATACGGGATGGGGGATCGGAGTCCTTTGGAGGTGTGGTAGGGGATCTCACAACACTGTTCAAATAGAACTTGTGCATTATAACAACCACCAACCCCATGTAACTGAACCCCTGTATAACTGAAACCCCGTAAGAAAGAAATCGCTTGAGTCCTCTCGCAATAGCAAACCAAACCAGATTATACCCACTTAACCAGATCAAAAAATGGCGGTCACACTAGCTTGATTAGTAATTGGACTTTCAGTCCTACATTCACAGGTTTCTGCAAAGTGCTATGGACTTCATTGAAAAAATACCAGTTAAAAAAAAATAAATAAATAAACATGTATTATACACGTTCCTCTTGGCAAAAAGGTGTAATGACCTATTCTTAACCATTGCAATACCTTTACGCAAATATCTTTTCGCAAAAAATTCGCAAATCTCGTAAACTAAAGAAGTAATTACCCTTTTCAACATTAATTACCCCTTTTTTGCAAATGCTTGCATATCCCATTACCCCTTTTTTGCAATGGTTAATCAAACATCTCCGATTGTAAAAGAATTAAAAAATTTTCCAATTACTAATTACCCTTTTTTTTTATTCAAATCCTAATCACCAATCAAGTCATACACGTTCCTCTTGGCAAAGAGTGTGATGACCTGTAGATAGGACTACCAGAAAAAACCTGTTTGGTACATAGGACCCTTAGAAGTATAAGGTTCTAGTCTACTTAGGATGACAACCCACAGCTTTCAGGGTAAGGGTTTTAAGTTATGCCCTGGGGGTATATTAACTTTATATAGAAAGGGTGATTGTATAAACTTCGGAGGGCGTTCATTGGATTAGTAATAAGAAGTTCTAGTGCCCTCTTTAAAGATTCAGAGTGATCGGAAGGTGGACACCCCCCTCCCAAACCTCGTATTTTCCCGAAATACATCTGATAGAAATTTAGAGATGACCATTTGTTGTCTTAGAAACTTCTAGCAAGGCTCCTTCGATAGGACACTGAAGGGGCTAGTGCCCCTTTTAATAGTTGAAGGTGATTGGAAGGCAACTAGCCCCCTTCCACGCCCACCATTTCCCCAAAGACATCCAATCAAAATTTTTAGATAGCCTTATTGTTCATCGTAGTTAAAAGGTCCGTAAATAATGTCTTCGAGGACAAGACCCCCCCCCCCTCAAAGCCCTATGGGCGAGGGTTGTAAGTTATGCCATGGGGGCACATAAAGTTTTTATATAAAGGGTGGTCGTATCAACTTCGGAGGGGGCTCATTAGATTGGTAATCAGAAGTCCTAGTACCTTTTTTTTAAAGTTCAAAGGGATCGGGGGTAGATATCCCCCCACACCTCGTATTTTCTTGAAATACATCTGATATAAATTTTGAGATGGCCATTTGTTGTCGTAGAAGCTTCAAAAAAGGCTCATTCGTTTGGAAATTGAAAGGGTCTTGTTTAATAGTTAAAGGTGATTGGACGGCAGCAAGCCCCCACTCCCTCCCACGCCCATCAATTCCCAAAACACATCTAATCAAAATGCTGAGATATCAATTTTGTTCAGCGTAGTTGAAAGGTCTGGAAATTATGCCTTTGATGATGACAACCCGCCCCCCTCCCCACAGCCCTCAGTTCAAGGGTTGTAAATTATGCCCCGAGGGTATTTAAAGTTTTAATGGAAAAGGGCGGCCGTATAAACTCCGGAGGGGGCTCATTGGATTGGAAATCAGATGTTCTAGTTCCCTTTTTAAGAAACAAAGTGATCTGGCGAACCCACTCCCCTCCCCCTACGTCGCATTTTCCCCAAATGCATCCGATAAAATTTTGAGATAGCCGTTTGTTCAAAAATAGTCCAAAGATCACTTAATAAGGCCTTAGAGGTGGACAGAATCCCCCAGAGGCTGGGGGTGAGTGTTGTAAGTTATGCCCCAGGGGCAAATTAGGTTCTTATGGAAGGGGTGGTCGTGTAAAATTTAGAAGAGGGTCATTTAATTTGAAATGTTTAACTCTAGTTCCTTTTTAAGAGTCAAACATGACGCAGAACAACTAGCACCCCTCCCAGACATTCTCTTTTCCCAAAACGCATTCAATTGAAATTGTGAGATAGCCATTTTGTTACCAATAGTTCAAAAATAATATAACAATGTCTTTAGAGTGGACACAATCCCCCAGAGCCCATTGGCAAAGGTTGTAAGTTATGCCCGGGCATATAAGGTCTTTATGGAACGGGTAGTCGTATAAACTTTGGATTGAATGGAGCTCATGTGATTGGAAGATGGAAGTTTTAGTGCCCTTTTTAAGAGTCAAAATTGGATGGAGAGTAATCAGCCCCCTCCCCCCAGGCCTATCATTCTTCGAAACATATTCGATCGAAATTTTAAAAGAGATATTTTGTTCAACCTTTTTGAAAGGTCCAGTAATTATGTCTTTGGGGATGTCAACCTAGTATATGCTATTTAAAAAGGTATGCATGTTTGAAATTTGCTTTCCAAGAAGACGAAGTGCATTGAGGTGAGACTTTCAGAGAATGCTGAGGGGAGTGTTAAACTAAATCAAAACACATTATATTTATATGTATTGTCAAAAGGGTGCAACACAGGAATAACTGAGTGTATTAATTTGGAAAATTCAGGGAATAATACGGAACATGATTAAAAAGGCAATATTTGCATGCTACCACCACTACTACTACCACATTACTCAATTTACAGTATCAAGGGGAAATTTGAACTAAATCAAAAGACGTTATGTGCATGCAGATTGTCAAAATAGCGGATCTCAAGAATTGATTTGGGTATTAAGGTGGAACTTTCAGAGAATACTTAAAGGGGAATATCATCTCACCAAAAGGCAATATGTGCACACTACTGCTAATGCTGCTGTTACTGCTATATTTACTACTACTACTACTACTAGTTCTATTGCAATTACTTGTAGGGCTAAGAGCATTGAGATCAAAATTTCAAGAAGTATATGAACATACAGCTTATCAAAAAGACATATCAGCAATGTCATAGGGATGGCTAATTGTATAAAGTTGAAACTTTCAGGACTTGATCGGAGGAATGTTCTACCGACCATAAGGCAATAGGGTAATGCTACTGCTGCTGGTAGTACTACCGCTATTCAATACTGTTACCAGTAATATTAATACTACTACTGTGACCACTATTTCAACTATGCTTAAGGGTATGAAGGTGAAATTCTATATACATTTTGAGCGGGGAAGATGAACTGAATCAGAACACGCCCTCTGTATGCAGGTTGTTAAAAGGATATAACTGCCATATCTTAGGAACAGTTTGGTGTGTGAAGTTGGAACTAACAGGGCTGGTTGTGAGGGATGTTGAACTAACCAAAAGAAAATATTTGCATCCTAATGCTCCTGCTTCTACTCATACTACTGCTTCTGTTACTATTATTATTACTTCTTGTACTTCTACTGCGACTAAAGGTTAGGCTATTACAATTAATCTTTCTGCTACTAATGCTACTACTGCAGTTAAAACTAAGGATATTAAGGCGAAAAATTTGGATTATATTGAAACTGTATGGAACTAATTCGAAACACATTATGCCCACACAGGTTGTCAAGCGAAAGCATCAGAAATGCTTCAGGAACAGATGATGTTATGTATTAAGCTGAAACGTTCAGCATATGTTTAAGGGGGTGTTGAAGAAACCAAAGGTGCTATGCGCATACTGCTACTAATTCTGCTATAACTATTACTACTGTACAAGCTAAGGGTATTAAGGTGAAGCTTTTAAAGAATATTTAGGCATATTTTGAACTAAATCAAAACAAACTATGAGCCTGTGGACTTTCAAAAAGGTAGGAAAGCAATATCCCAAGAGCAATTTATATTATTAATTTAGACCTTTAAGGATAAGTTGTGGGGATTTTGAACTAGCCAGAAGGCACTATATATATACTATTAATAATGCCACAACAGTTAATGTAACTAATGACGCTAAGAGTATTAAAATAAAACTTATAGGGAACATTTAGGAGTTTGAAATTAAGCGAAAAAACTTTAGGCATCCAGGTATTTAAATGAACATATAAGCAATATCATAGACAGCGCCACTTAGCTAAAAATATTATTGAATCTATTAAAGGAGCTAACTCGATTCAAAATTAAAAGTCCTTGTGCCCTTTTTAAGAGTGAAAACAGATTGGAGGGCAAGCAGCCCTTCTCGCAAACCCATTCATTTCCAAACGCATCCAGTCATAATTTTGAGACAGCCGTTTGTCTCAGCATAGCACAACGATCAAGCAAACAAGTTTTTAGAGATATTAGGCATGTCAAACCCCCACAATTATGCAATTGCCCCATTATGCTTTGAAACTAAATGTTGTTTTAAAATAAATTCAAAAGGCATTGTGTTTATGGTTGCCAATAGGACACCTCAGTAATATATCGAGAACGACTGGGGGTATCAAGTTGAAAATTTTGGGGATACTGCTATTACTACTTTTGCTCGTACAACTTAAATAAATAAAAAGAGTGTAAGCGTATCCAGGTTGTCAAACAGTATAGATAGAATCTTTTGGGAATGATTTTATTTTTATTTTTCAGGTCAACTTCAGAAGCTATAAAAGTAAATTAAAAAATACTGTTTGTGTCAGGATTAACAATTGTTGAAAAAGTTTCTCCAAAATACAATAGCAACTCGTACTATCGATTCTTATAGAAAAAATTGAAAAGATGTAAAACATTATTTTTTCCGTGAAAAATACTGTGTCAATAAAAAACGAACAGAACTTAATTGAAAGACTTTTTCCACAAAACAAGTTTTTCAAAGAAAAGTAAAGAGCTCCACTAAGCCAAGAATAAGCAGAAATAATGTCAAGTAATCTTATAAGCGTAAAACTACCACAAATCACTATCAATAAATAAATTAAACCCAAAACGAACAGAAATTACAATAAATAACCGAGTCAAACTCAAAATAAGCAAAAATTAAATATGAGTAGGGCTGATAATCCCCATGCCTTCTCAAGATCAGAACCCAATTTGTACTTTACTGGAAACAAAATACGTTTTAGATGTTTTCAGTTTTCTTACTTTCATAAATAAAAAAATTATCAAAACTTGAAGGAATAAATATCAGTATATGTCAATTAAACTGACAATCCACATTCTTTTTTTTTCAGTAAAGCGCAAATTGTGTTCTGGTCTTGAGAAGGCATGGGGGTTATCAGCCTTACTCATGTTAATTTTTCCTCTTTTTGAGTGTAAATCAGCAATTTATTGTAATATCTGTTCGTTTTGAGTTTCATTTATTTATTGACTGTGATTTGTGGTAGTTTTACGCTTGGAAGATTACTTGACTTTATTTCTGTTCATTCTTGGCTTAATGAAGCTCTTTACTTTTCTTTGAAAAACTTGTTTTGTTGAAAAAGTTCTTTAAATTAATTTAGATAAATCACGAAATGCAGAGGTGTACTTTCATCAAGTACTACAAGCCTTATGATTCTAATCGAGCGGTAATAAAAATTTGTCAGCTTCAACGGAATAACTATCCGCTACCTCCGGGTTCCTGGCTCGTGCGTCTGAGACACCTGTGCCTCCACAAAGGTGCGTCCATCAGTCACATTTAAGTTTGATAGTCATGATATTTACATGACTTTTACATAGGTTTCGGTCTGGGTATGCTAAACTTGCAGCTCTGAAGTTTAAATTTAATAAGCATATCCTTGCTAGGTTGTATCGTGCCGTCGCTCTTCCCTTTGCTCACTACATCTCACCCGTTTGGCATTGGCTATCGAATTCGGATATGTTGCGAATCCGTTCAGGCTTTTGCAAATATTTAAAGTTTCTGCTTGGTCTGCCACTTTACCTCCGTAACACTGGTCTGCTAGAAAAGTATCATATACCTGATCCTGTTGAGTTCATGCCGAATTTTGAAAAACAAGCTCTCGTGAAACACAGGGCACTATTATTTGATTTCCCAGCGACTTTCTTGCTTGATAGTTGAAGTGTGATTTGTTTGTATTTAGTAGATTATTATGTTCGGTTGATTTGTTTTCGTCTTTATTTTCTCTTTTCTTTTGTTTTGCTCCGCTTCTTCATGCTTCTTTTTTATAAGCGGGTTTGTAATAAATTATTATTATTATTATAGATTTATTTTGAATCTAAATTTCACCCTATTATTTTCATTCCAAATTTCATCCTTATGTAAGCATCTCAAGTGGAAAAAAAATTCTTATAATCTTCCGGACAAAATTTCTATCAGAAACGTTATATTTTATACATCGTTCTATTACATTTGGCTCTTTAGAGAAGAGCCTTGCGCAGAAGACTTTTGTCAAACCCCGCACCACCCCTATGATGCTTTTATGCCATACAATGGATTTCTTTTGCATTTTTTTTTTATTTTAACACTCAGCATACCTTGCCTCTTCTCCAAGAATGGAAAAAAATCTTCCTTCAATCAATTTTTATATGCTCATTTTCTAGCTTTATTCTCAATTTTAAACTTTACACCGAAGACGTCTAATTTTTAACCCTTTTTATAAATAAGCCCATTACTTTTTTCTCTACTCGCTTGCTAATTTCTAGACAAATATATCTTAAGTGGGGGTGTGATCTTGCTAATATTATTTCCTACGAAATCCGGTAAACAAAAAAGCGCATTTTTAAACCTTCCTGTATGTAAGGGTCTAAGGAGCTCTGTCTGTTCTTTGGCATCTGCATTGATTAAATCTTTTTCAGCTCTGATTAATTTTTTATATGTTGATTCTAAAGGGTGGACCTCTGGGAAAATTTTCAGACTTTTCCTTAGCTGCAATAACCGTCGATGCTTTATGAAAAAAATAATTTTCAATTTTCATGACTTTTCGTATTTGGTTCTTAGGGGAAGGATTGAAGATAAATCAGCGAATGTTTGTTCTGAGATTTCTTCTAGTTGTATTACTTCATTATGTTTCCTGGCACAACCGTTTCAGTAAGAAATGCTCCCACTGGTAATATCTAATCTTTAATTTTCGTGAGCTCCGAAATTGGCAATTTCGGGACCTCTGCATTTCTTGAATACCAATACTAGTAAGCGGCTGTTCAGACAACCGAAAGTTCAGATAAAAGAAGACTCGGACACCAACAAACGGATTTCAGTTTACTGTCCTTCATTTTTCTGTTTTCAGTTTTCAGTTTACTTCAGTTACTGTCCAATGAAAAGGTCAAATAAAGCCTCTGAAAGCATAAACTACGATCTTAGAATAAAAAATATAGCTAATGCTTTGGATAAGAAACCTTTTTCACATACTAACCAGTGGTCTGCGTAGCGAACTACAGAAATCCTTCTTCACTGCCTCCGACCGCGAGTGCAATGTCTGGTTGGGGGCAGTTCATCTGACGCATCCCGTATTTTACCCCAAATTTCTTTGGGTAGCCATTTAGAGTTGGTTTGATGCCCGTGCCACATTATAGTCACACCTGTCGATAGAATCAAAATTACGCACGACTACAGCGCCAATTATGTTCGGCGTTCGTAATTTCTCGAGTTAAACACTGTTCAACTTTCAAACATAAATTTCTTGACCGACCAATCAGAGTCGAGGTTTTAGGCATAATTTTTAAAACTAGAAAAGATGAAAACTTAGAACAGCGGTTTTTCTATCTCGGAGAGGAATCTGACAAAAGTTAAGAAGACTTAGTACTAGTAGAGAACAGTTGGACACAAATTACTGTTGGTGCAAACTCTTCAAACTAATTTATTGCAATTTTAATTTTTTGCTTTTTTAAATACAAGTGTGACGCTAAAATCAAGAAAATTGCCTTGCCATTCATGATATTTGGATTTCTTTATTGATTTATGTGACTATGATGTGGCACGGGCATGACTTTGGCTTAGCTTACAGAGTCACACCAATGATCCCTGTTCCTAGCCAAAGAGCCAACGACACCAAGACTCTAACCCTGTCCTCACGGACAGCTACCATTTAAGTCCAGCGTGTCAACGACGTGGCTAGGACTACTCAATTCTTTTGATAAGGCTAAGTAAAAAGCTTAAGAGTTTTTCAATCAAATTTTACTGACTAAATAAAGCTTAAGAGTTTTTCAAGAAAAAATGACTATTTATATAAATGCAAATTCAAGAATTCAAAAAACTGAAAAATCTTTTGTTGTTTTCTTTATTATTTTTAATGACTATTTGATTCCTGGAGGAAGGTTGTTTTAAGCATTAGGAATATACCAAAAATAATTTTGGTATAGACAACAAAAAATTTCTTTATGACCAATTCCTCAAGTGAGAAAAGGGTATATAACACGGAAAAAAGCAGATAATTCTAAGGTGATAAATAATAGTTCGAATAAGGATAAATTCTTTCATTAGACATTAAAAAAAAATCAAAAAATGTGCATGATATTTCGATCAAATATACAGTGATCGTCATCAGTGGATTATGATCACTAAATACTTCTAGTTACCTAGAATAAAATTACCTAGATAATTTTTTAATATTCTAAAACCGAATGAAATACATGAAAGGGCTTAAACTAGTTGAAGAAGCGTGTTAACTGTAAAATGGAAACTGCAGATCTCAGCTTGAAAAAAAAAAAACACATAGACTCTTTTGAACTACCTTTCAGTTATTGGGCTTATCGGGCAAAATAGCAGACAATATTTGAAGTATGTGAATACTTTAAAAATCTACAGCATAATTGCTGACATAAAAACGAACTGTCAAAAAAAATCTATTTGTTTTATGCACGTGCCTGTTATTCCACCGAAACATTTATTTTCTCTGAATCTCCTCAAATGCCACCATAGATAGTCTAAATATACATCAATTTGTGTTAATGACAATAAAACTTATTGGAAAAGTGCAAAAGACATCAAAATGAAAACATTTATAAATGTTAGTATCGCACCTGAAAACTGTAATTAGGTTTTCTAAATTCAAAATACAAGATTTTCAAATATATAAGGTCCATTAACTTTAATGTTACCCATTAAAAGTTGCGAGCCGGAGGAACCTTGCCCAATTTTTGAAAAAGGGGGGTAACACCCCCAGAAAGCTAAATGATCTTAGTGAAAATTACTCCAGCAGAGTCAGCATATCAGAGAACATTATTGCAGGGGTTACAATCCCCTATATCCAAAAATTTGGAAATCTGAATTTTCTTCTTTTTTTTGCCAGAAGAATGATTGGGCATGTGTGTGTTGTTTTTTTTTTTTTAAGAGGTAATCGTGTCGAATCAGTGATCCTAGAATATCAGGAGAGGACCCATTGGATCGGAAAATCATTTCAAAATTATAGAGCTTTAAGGGCAGGATTACATTTATGTCAGCGTTGCCCGGTTGAGTGATGAAAATGGATTTGAAAATAAAATCAGTTATACTTTACAATGCTGCTAGTTTGTTTAAATTCAAAGATGAACTGTCTGTTGATTCCAAAGGCAACTGTAGCTTCAAAGAAAAGTTTTACCTCCTCAAGTTGTTTGGTGGAATCTGTCAGCATATTTAAGCTGAATATTCTCAAGATTTTTTTTTAACGTTGGTGCCAGCTATTACCAAAAACGGCATAACTGCCCACGGAGACAATTTTTGTTAAAAATAAAGTTTGTGACATTTCTGAATTTTTTAATATATATAATATGGTGGTCCAAGTTAGTGGTAGATCCAGGGGGGTGAGGGGGCACGCGCCTCCCTAGCGTAGTCTAAAGTAATGTAATTTACTTAATTAACTCAAGTTTGCGTTAATTAAAGTTCCTCCAAACGCAAATTTATCGGATCAACCTATTTTGCCCCCCCCCCCCCTCCCCTAAAACAATCCTGGATCTGCCCCTGGTCCAAGTTCCCACTTAGCCAGTTAAAACGATCTGATTTCATTTTCACCGTCATTGATGCTTTAAAACACATAACTCAGTCAAATAAATACAAAATTCCAACTGAGTTATTCCAACTTAATCCCAAGTCAAAAGCAGCAATAATTGTCAACAAGAGTTATCTTCTGCACAATAGTTTTTTTTTTGTTATTAATAGCTACTTTCTTGACATGAAAAAGGTAACTCAGATCTTTTGTTTTCCCACCTTGTTTTAGCGGGACTATCTATTGTGCATTTTGCTTATTTTTATTTTTTGAATTTGAACTTTTATGGTTTTCTTAGCTTTGGCTTCTCATATTGTTTTTATCCTTTTTGTACGACTATGTTTTAGTTTCTAGCTATCTCTGTTTCTTTTTAATCTGTGCTGAAAACACCGTGTTCTGTTCAGGCAATATATTCACGTTATTTTTCTATTATTTTTTCTTTTTTAGTCACCACAGTAGCTTTCCTAAAAAAAAAAATTAATTTTGTTTTTCCAATGAAAATTGTGTTACACGGTGTATTGGGGATTCATTATCATAGTAAGCTTTGGTCTTGACTTAACTTGATAGATATCTCAGGCTGCTAAATTAATTCTGGATGAAACAAAGAGCAAACAGGACTTATTAAAATTACGAATTATTTTTATGATTGCGAAAAATTAAAAACTTGCATATATTAAAATGAAGAAAGTCGAAAAATCGATGTGTTCCTCCCAGTCGCCTACCCTTTCTAACTAGGTAAATCTTTCTTGACTTAATTTTCCTTCATAGACAAATTAATATATTCCTCCTCCCTCTTGAGGAATCTGTTTTTGTCCCCTCTTTATTTTTCTTACCCTCGTTTTTTTTCAACTCCCCCCATTCCCTTCTGACGTTGCTTCTATTTATATATCGCACTCACTCACTGTTTGTCAATTTGGAAGTTTTTGCTGCTTGAACCTATTGGTATTTTTTTTATTTTTAAAAAGTTGTACTGAATTTTCCTGCCGATGGGACAATTAGAGTTTGTCGCATTCCGATTATTTTTATCATTTCATTCTTGTCTTCCAAATCAGCCCTCTATCTCCGTCGCAGTTCTCTTCCTTCGCTCTTTGTTTCTCTTCTTTTATAACTCTCTTACATTTTCAATGTTTCCAAATTAATCGCAAGTACACTTCGTCAAATTAACTCTTATATACTTTTCTTTTTCAGAGATGGACTTGATACTTTCGTTGATATGACGTTCAAAATGGATATACCCTTTTTAGTTTTTTCTGCAGGCATCGGTGACGTAATTGACGCTTGCTTGGTTCAACATGGCTTAAAAAAAACAAATGTTCACACCATTAGTAATTTTGCGACTTTTGCACCAGATGGCAAGTTTATAGGTGAGTACTTGTGGGAGGGACTTCTCAGTCACATGCAGGGTTGTAGTGCTAAAATTACCAATGCCGGAGCTATAAATTGCGGGGGGGGGGGGTCTGGGGCCCAGTGAAACAGGGGGTGTGTTTCAAAAGATTTTTTAGTTAAAAAAATAAAATTAACCCTTTCAAAACGCACTTTTACGCATTCTGAAGCCCACCCATGCCAGATGTATAGCCAAATTTCACATGTGGTTTATTATAAATTTTAATGCTAAGAGTTGTGTGTGCAGTACATGGTTTTGAGGTAGTTATATTTGGCTTTGTGTATTTGGTCTTCAAGGGAATTATAACTTTATTTATTTAACAACAAGTCATTAGCATGAAAAAACTCTTTCAATTTTCAAATATAATGTATTACGGTAATTATTTGGCTAAAAAAAAAAAAAAAAAAAAAAAAAAAAAAAAAAAAAAAAAAAAACTGTCTTCCTACTTTAGTAACTGAAATAAATGAGCACTTGAACAAGGTCTATACCCTACTCATCCATCCAGTTCCCCAGGACAAAACAGTATATCCAATCCGAAAATCAAGTCCAAAATAAAGCAAAATCAACATCAATAAGTATACGTCAATGTTCCGAAACCAAGCTATAGCAGTTTAAATCTACAAAAACTCTATATTCCCAAGGTGATCACAACATATCGGGCCTCATCAGATGAAAACTCATTGCCTAAATAGGTTTCGGCGCTTACATTTCATTACCCAGGCAAAATGAGCGCGCCGTGCCATAATCTGGCATACCCCTGTATAGTGACACCTATGGAATAATCAGAAAAAAAATCCAAAATATCACAAAAATATAAAAATAAATACCCCAGAAAATTTTTTTCAAGCATCCTTAACTAACCTACAATTAACACTGAGAGCTAAACCTTCAGCCAATTTAAATAAAAATAATTACATAGCACCAGCCATCCCCCCGGAACAATTTCTTTTTCACTCAAATTCTAGGAATTAAATTCCAAATATCATACTTTAATCTTTATCCCATTTGTGGCAACCAATCCTAAGCTACCGGGAAGATAAACCAGATTCCTTCAACAGGTTACCGTAAAATATCATTCAAGATATCTTGATAACTTTTATTGTATTTATGGAAAAGCTGATTATACTGAAAACAAAGACGCAAAGCTAAATATGATTCTATAATCTTAAACATCATACAAATATTTAGTTGACCTAGTTAGTTACTGCTAAAATTTGACATGCTCAAATTCACGTACCATACACAAACAATGCAGGCCTAACTGGTTCTGTGGTTATAAAAGCAAAAAAATCTAAACGAACAAATGAGAATGAGTTGAAATTAATATAATAACCAACTGTAAATTAGATCTGTTATTTTGTTTATTTTGAGGATTAGATTAGGGAAAAACTAATATCACAGCTTTATAATGCATATGACTGCCAATCAATATTGTTCTCCCAGAAAATCAAATGGTGCTTTTTATAGTTGTAGTATAGTGATCAATGATTATCAAGCATGCAGTTGGGTATGTATTATTTTTATAATACCAATAGCATTGGAGTGTGCAACCCTATCCATTGGGTAACAACAGTAAGCTATATACAGTATACTTCAGACTTAGAATACTATACTCCATTAGCAGTATGAGATTATATGTGATAGAGTACTTTTGATTAAATGGGACATATAAAGTTATGAAGTATGATATTTATGGCTAGTATATGGCTTGCCACTGAATTACATTACTTGTTAATTGTGATTCCGAAAATTATTGATATTTCTAACTGCAAACTATACTAAATTACATTTGTTACTTTTCTACAAATTTTTACATATAAAAATATTGTTTGCCCAAATATTTTTAAGATTAGTTTTACAAGCTAATGGTGAAATAAATCAATAATTTAGACTAGATATTAGTTTTATATTCTTTTTAAATTAGTTTTTTACATTAGTTTTACAAGGTAATGTTGAAGTAAATTAATAAAACAGGATACATGTTGTAGCCTGTTGACTACAACATGCTAACATGTTACAAGCTAATATTGACGTAAATCAATAAATTCGGCTAAACATTAGTTTTACATTAGTTTTAAAAGCCAATGTTGAGTTATATTAAATAAAAAAACCAAAAAGTCTTCTGTATAACTTTATTCATACTTCTCTATAATAATTTGATGTTTAAAAAGTTATACAGAAGATTATATCATTTTCCATGTTTAAAGGAAACACAATACTTTTAATTAAATTGATTCTTGTGTTCCTGGCCTTCCCCAGGCCATTCAACGTGTCCCCAGGTGGCAATATGGGGACACCCTACACACATGTAGGGTACCTCCATAGGAGGAACGGGCCCTGGGGGGACCTTGTCCCTGGGGGTCCGTAATAGAAACTGGGGCACCCTCGCCCGGGGTCATAAATACAGACGGAGGAGGAAGAAGGCCCCTCAAATGTACACTCAAAAGGGCCCACTGGTTCGTCCACAAGTCCCATGACTTACAAACCTTCTCCCAGTAATGGGTTAAATTGATTGGTGATGCAAAATCCCATCGCGGGAGTGTCCTCTATAGGAGGACAACTGCGACAGGGCGTAAACTCCAGATCTAAGGACAAAGGCCTCTGCAAAGGGCTGCCTCAACCTTTTCGGGGCACCTGCAAGACTGGGGACCTTGCGGCCAACTCTATTCCCACTTGAGTGGCGCCCCTCGAGGAAATTATAGCCTAGTAAACGACAAAGCATTCGCACGGGATTCTGACTAATGGATAACTTTTCTGGGCTTGGTATGTTTTGACCGGCGTCTGTGGGCTGAAAAATCTCTTCCTAGCTGATTTGTCTATTATGGCCTGCCTCCAAGTAGTAGCATAATATTTGTAGGCATGAATATATAATGAGTCGAAGGTAATAGACTTGAGATTGTCTGTGCAGGATTTCGACTCTTCTTGATAGAAGAGCATCGCCAAGTGCTGAAAACTATGTTGTGACAAAGATGGGCCGTGACTGCACAAAGCCTCCATTCATGGAGGTCCCAGGGACTTCTTGCTGTCCATTTCTAAGCCGACTTAAGCATTTCGGTGTAGACTTGAGAAGATATGTTATCCCCGTCCGGCACTGGTATCCGGGATCATTGCTTTTCCTGAGGCGAAAATAATTTCAATAATTTAAAAAACATGAAAATCGGAATTTGGAATTTTACGACGTTAAAAAAAGAATATCGTCTCGGCATTTTGACTGAGGAATTCAGACGATTCGAACTGGATTTATTAGGAGTTTGAGAAACTCACATCCCAGGGGTAGGAAGCATGACATTAGTTGATAAAGAATTTGTTTCCTCAGGCAGGAAGGATGGGGTACATAGACAGGGAGTAGGGCTTATGATGAATAAGGAAGCTGCTAAGTCTTGTGTAGGCTGGGAAGGTATTAATAATAGAATACTAATTGCTCATTTTATGACTAAAAAGTTCTGGGTATCAGTTATAGTAGTATACGCCCTGTAGAACCGACTGACGGAGATACTAGTGACTCAGATGAAATTTACTTACAGTTACAGGAGCAAATAGACAGTGTCTCAGGTAGAAATATGATGTTTTTACTGGAAGATTTTAACGCCCAGGTCGGTAGAAATAGGAATAGATGGTATCCTAGCCTAGGTAAATTTGGCGTAGGAAAAGAAAACAGTAATGGATACAGACTTTTGCAAATTTGTAGGTATAACAATCTAATTATAACCAACACGGTGTTTGGTCATAAAATGGCTCGTAAGTTAACTTGGCATTCACGTGATGGTAAGACAGCAAACCTTATTAATTATGTTATATTAAACTGAAGACTGGCCGGATCAATACAAGAGACTAGGGTATATAGGAGTACCGTTATTGATAATAAATGTAAAGATCAACATCTAGTAGCGTCAAGGGTAAATATAAAGCTGAAATATCGGAAGGGTAACTACCTCCCGGGAAATTATGATGTTGGTAGACTCCAGGATGAGAAATTGAGAGAAACTTTCCAGGAACATTTGAATACTAAACTTGAGAGTTTAAAATTTGATAATGTGGAAGATGGTTGGAATAATTTTAGAAAAATGATTCGTGAAGTTGCTGAAAGTGTCTTAGGGGAGAAAGCTAGAACTGCAGCTAAGAACATTAGTGAAAAAGCTTTATGTTTAATAGAAAGGAGAAAGGACTTATACAAGAATTATTTGAGTGATAGATCATATGAAAACAAAAGGAATGTAAAGAAAGTGGAGAAAGCATTAAATATGAACTAACGAGGTGTGAAGTAGAGGCCATGGATAAAATTGCCAAGGATCTGGATGATGCAGCTAGACGGCATAATAGTAAAATATTGTACTGACATGTTAACAAATTGTGAGGGAGTATGTACAAATTGAGAGCATGTTAACAAAGATAAGAATAGGGCCCCAATTAGCGATAAGAAAAAAACTAAAGAGAGATGGGCCGAACATTTTAAGAATTTGCTTAACCGAGATAGAGTTGCAGGAAAATATAGAGATGAAAATGAAAAAATTTGTGGTACCTTGGATGTGAAGGAAGATTTGCTTTGTGAGGAAGAATTAGAGACAGTACTAAAAGGATTAAAAAATAATAAGGCTGCAGGTGCTGATAGGGTGGTAAATGAGTTTCTTTAATATGGTGGATCTGAGGTTAGAAATAAGTTACTGAAGATTATGAATATGATTTTTTAAAAAGGAGAAGTACCTAACGATTTTAGGAAAACGTTAATTAAGCCACTTTATAAGAAAGGTGATAAAAGTGAGTGTGGTAATTATCGGGGGATTAGTCTGGTCTCTGTAGGTAGTAAATTACTTAGTAATATGATACTTTTTAGACTGAGAGATGCCGTAGACAAAGTTTTAAGAGAAGAAGAGTGCGGTTTTAGAAAAGGTAGAGGATGTGTCGACCAAATTTTCACTCTTGGGCTAATAATTGAGAATTACCTGAGTTTTCAAACACTTTTGGTCCTCAGTTTTATAGGTTATGAGCAAGCGTTCGATTCTGTTGATAGATGAGCTTTAGTAAAGGTTTTATCCATGAATGGTATGCCAGACAAACACATTAAAGTGATTAGTGCTATGTACGAGAATAACACTGCTGCGGTTAAGGTAGGAAATGAGGTCAGCAGCCGGCTTTGTATTAAATCAGGAGTTAAACAGGGTTGTGTTCTATCCCCCGTTTATAGAGATTATTTTGATGGAGCACAGGAAAGGCAATGGGAGACCACGGAATCATTCAGCGGGCCCCCGCTTCCCGGCCCGCCGCAGCGGGCCGGGGTGGGGCGGAGGGGGGCATTAAATAGTGGAAATTACTCTGCCTTGCACACACACGCACACACATTGAAAATTGTTTGCGATAAAAAAAAGAATTTAAAAACATCCATGACCCAAAAAAAACCTCCCATCCAATTTATACTTTTTTCTAATGAATTTAAGTTAATTTTTGTAGACCGAGTTGTTTTATTTACTATATACATTCAACTAGGTCTGAATTTAAATAATTACCGTGTGGTAGTACCTTCACACCAACTTCAAGTACATAGACATTGTCCGATATTGCCAACAAGGCGTTTTTATCAACTCTAACTGTGTTGTTTTTAAATTGTAAAGAGCGAATCACCATAACTTTCGCTCTTGGGACTAAACTAAGTTCCACACAGTTTCTATACACACTCATGTCGAAATTATTTTTTACAAAGTCTGTAGGTACCCCCTTGCAAACTTGTTTGATATCCTTGTTGTGCGTTTCCACACAGTATACCTTCGGTCCGGGAAAAACACCACTGGATATCAGATCGCTACCCGTTTCAGATTTTAACATTAACAATTGATTTGAGGCCTGGCGTTTCACTAGCTCTGGGAAGCGGGATTCATCCCAATTATTGTAGTCTATTCGTGAGCTAATGTACTCGCCATTTTCAAAATCATTCAATAGATTTTCACGTTTGACTTTTAACAGGAGGGAATCAGTGTCCCCGTAATACAATTGAACTTGTCCCTCAATCGGCCACTGTACCTTGCATACATTATAATAAAATTACAACATGAGTTTCTTAGATATTTAGTTATTGCACTCCCGCCTGCAATATTTTTATTTAAAACAATGTTTCTTTTCTTGCGATGTAGGAGCACCATATTAGAGTTTATGATTGTGAACGATGTGAAGTTTGGATCCGCAATTATTCGAGCACAATCTTTGGGATTGCTTACAATGTCACATCGACTGCTGTTTCGTAAACTTTCGCATATTTTACCGAGAGCTGAGTTCAAAATGAGTTTATAGACTTCTTTTTCAACTTTCGTTTTCGCTTGTGAACGCTTACTGACAAGGGTATCAATAAACGTTTTCATGTAAGGCTTTTGATCAAATTGTAGGGTTCTATGAATCTTTGTGACTTTGAAATCATTGGACACCATCCATTTCAATAGCATGTGATGAAGAATGATATTCTGTTTTGGGTTGAGGTCGGCAATTAGTTTTTGTTTTGAAGGTACTCAGTGCATACTCCCATCCTCTACTAAAGATAAATTGTAGGGGCTCAGAGAGTCCCTACCTACCGGTCAATTTATGCATGGAAAAACAAAGTCTTTTACCGAGTCATGGATTTCCATGGGTATTTCACCGTT
The DNA here is from genome assembly GCF_049724085.1 of Artemia sp. Qi Xiang Cuo. NCBI lineage: Eukaryota > Metazoa > Arthropoda > Branchiopoda > Anostraca > Artemiidae > Artemia > Artemia sp. Qi Xiang Cuo. The sequence continues at coordinate 67,974,000 of NC_142801.1, read as the reverse complement.
AATTTCAAAAAAACATCTGTGTGCCCCATTCTCCTCAATAATGGCAATGTCAGAGAAATTTAAAGCAAACGGATTTTCAAGCCATTTATATTTACCACGCGGGAAACAGTAGAGATACATTGCCGATGGGTAAAGAGAATTCATATCCAAAAAAACTGCTTCCGACTTTCATCGGTGTGCTGTCCGGTTGGATCAGTTTTCATGATACGGTCCAAGTGAAAAACATACTCACCCCTCATTGATCTCTCTACAGACAGATGATGATCCACATCGGTGATCAGACCTATTTCTTCTTTGATGATTTTAAGTATCAAGCCCATCACCAAATGAGGAAGGAAAAAATGATAACCTAAATCCAACACAAATTCCCCATAGATTTTATCCGTATTTTTCACACAATGTCCAGAAGAGTGAGTACGTCACTGGCCAAGTATAGTTTACAATAATCCCACCCATTTTTACATCTGCCCTTTGCCCAAACCCTCTTAGCAAATTCGTAGTCGCTAGTGGTGCACTCACTCTCAGTAAGAGAATTTTAAAAAGCTTCAATGGGTGGTAGTGACATCTCATCTAGCCTCGAACCAGAGTTGTAATAATCATATGGATATATACCCTTTCAAGTTAATAAATCATACATTTCATCATCGGGGAAGCGCTGTTTGAGGAGGGGGAAGCTATCAAAATTGTCACTTTTCTATACCTGAATCAATTGACTTAAAGATTTGGGGAAGAAGCTGAAAGAGTCTAAAAAACGGATTTTATTCAGGCACGTGTTACCCTTGTCAACTGTTTTCCACGTGAATTCTAGCACCAGTAGCTTCTCCGATGATTTGTTTATAATTTTATATGAAAAACAATCATCTATCTATGCGTCATCTAAAACTCCATCCTTGGCAATGCGGGCAAACGCCGGTAGAACAAACTTTATGTCACAATTGGAATTTTGTATAAAAACCGCTATGAACTGTTGTTGTCTAACGTTTAAATTGCATGACTGATGTGCTACTCCCTAAAGTTTTTCTCTCCGATGTATTTTCCTGCCACAAATGATCATGGTCGATCACCTTCCTCCTCCTCCCATTCCCAACACCATCATCAAATTCTCCCTTGCAAACCCAACATATTTTACGATTTTTAATGGCCAATCAGTCATCTGGTGATAGGAGCATAGGATAATTTGTGTAACGATGGCACGAAATTGCACCGATCACTGTTTTGATTAGACTGACCAATGCCGAGCGTATGCAGACTTCACCGTCACCCAACATCTCAACTACATCCAGCCCTTGCAGGGTATTATTGGAATCTCGTTGCTCGTTAGCGTAATAGACCCCCATGGCTTCATGTATTTTAACACGATTTGGATTTGACGAATCGTACATGTCTGTGAGTTTCACTTCGCAGTCTAAAACGATCTTATTGCTCTGTAGGAGCGTGTTTTGGAAATTTTTAAAACGTAAGATCGCTCTATCTCCGCTTACCGTCTCCTCAGTCTGGTATCCATGACGTTTACAGTGTTTCATGTGATGCTTTAACTTTAAATCAGAGCGAAATCTTGAGACGCATGCTGTACAGTAATAACGTATATTCCACTTCCTACCCTTAGCCAAAACCTTAATAATACTAGCAATTGGAATGAATCGACCAATTAAATCGAAGTCTGTGGGTGGCTTGTATACAAGCCATACCCGATCGTCTACTGATTAAATTGAAGGAACCCTAACTGAAAATCATTCACCTTTCTTATCAGATCGATGACCCTCCTCAAATTCGGTTTCATGCTCTAACACCGTGACACCAATCTTTAAATGTGTATTAACCCACTCGAAAATATCTATTCCTTTTAGTGTCACGGGAAATTGACCATTTAAATAATTAAAATCTACTATGGGGAACTTTGAACCCACCCTGCCATTAACTGCCATTTCATCCAACTTTTTCTTAGATGCATCATTTTGTAGAGGTCTGTATGCGGCAATTAAAAATGCATACTTGAAACACTGTAGCATCGTATCGAAACAGATTCGTCGTATCCCCTGACATCCCTCTAAATCTGAATGATATTTTAAAACTATAACCCCCCCCCCTCCCCAGCCCCACCACCTCTTAAAATAAAATCCTTTTTAAATCTGCAAATATTAACGTTTAAACTTTCAATAAATAAAACCACCGACCCACTACCCCCCTCGTTACAATTTTCCCAATTAGTTTGAATGCTTTTAACCCAATTTAGAAAAACCTCCCCATAATTTGATAAATGCGGGCGAATTGCCAACATCTCTGTGTGCAAGAATTTCGAATACCGGTCGCTCGCATTTTCATTAAAAAAAAATATTTTTAGTGCTATTGATGCTTTTAAACTGACCCTGTTGTTCAAGAATGGCTCGAATCTTATTAGTATATAAATGTGTAAAGGCCTGGGGATCTGTTATTTTATCCCCTGACACTAGAGAGTTAAATGGATAACCGAATTTGGCGCTGTAGACCATTTTATGGTGCAAGGCAGAGTTGGAAAGAAAAAAATCTGGAAGTAGGGGTACTTGTGATGTTACTGCATCGTTATTACTACTACTACTAGTTGTATCGTTAACCAGAATGTTGGGGGGTGACATAGAATTGTCAATAGCACCACCCCTAGTCTGTTCAGTTGAATTGGATGGAGGTGGCATGAAATCCTCTAAGCCTGTTAGTATGTATTCCAGGGTGTTTGGGAATAGCTGATTAAGCCAGCCCGTATTGTCCTGTGACGGAATTTCTGTATGAGGACCCGATTCAGATGCACTACTACTACTAACAACGCCTAAATGCTCTCGCATAAATCTATCTGTCCATTCCGGGCCCTCCACCATGTCAATATCACAAGTTAAATCGTCTAGGCTGGCCATGTCCCGAAAACAATCATTTAGAAAACCCCTATGCCATTCCATATTGTCTAGAACTAATGTAGGTTCATCTCTAAACTCCATTGGTGGTGCTAGGATTGGTTCAGGTCCACCAAAAATGAATGTTTCATTACCTGATAAAGATGGTGCTGCTAATTAATTAATCTATAGAAAAAAAGGTTTATTTTCTATGTGAAATAACCACTATTTTATAAAGTTAAAAAACCATGTTCATTTTTCCACCCCACTCACAAAACTCAATTCCTCCTAGCATTATTTTAACTAAATACTTGCCTCCACCCCACCGCCTCCCAAGAAAGTTCAGAAAGACGCAATAGTATATTTATGATGAAGCATTTCAATTCAGATGTTTACCAGGATATAGAATAAGTACCATTTTTACATCTCCCTCAGAACTTAATCCTCAGAACTCCCTCAGGATTAATATTATAGCGAAAATCATATTTTAATATCTCTGACACACACACACACACACACACACACGCACACACTTTTACAGTGTTAAAAAATGGCGAAAAGGCTAATTCATTAACCTATAGAAAAAAAAGTTTTATTTTCTATGTGAAATAACCACTATTTTATAAAGTTAAAAAAACCATGTTCATTTTTCACCCCATCCTCAAAACTCAATTCCTCCTAGCATTATTTTAACCAAATACTTGCCTCCATCCCACCCCCATCCCCAGAAAGTTCAGAAAGACGCAATACCCTATTTATGCTGAAGCATTTCAAGTCGTATGTTTACCGGGATATTGAATAAGTACCATTTTTTACACCTCCTTCAGATCTTAATCCTCAGAACTCCCTCAGGATTAATTTTACAGCGAAAATAACATTTTAATATCTCTGACACACACACACACACACACACACACACACACACACACACACACACACACACACACACACACACACACACACACACACACACACACACACACTCTTAGAGTGTTGAAAAATGGTGAAAAGAAAAGACCAAAAAAAAATTGGAAAGAAATAGGTTGATATTTCTAAAACCATGTAGAAAGTAAAGGTAAAAATTATCACATTTCCAAATTCAGACTGCTGTTGAGTGCCGGATGGTCCTGGCAAAGCATGATGGGGTATAGATGGGACGGTGATGTCCGGTTCTTGCATAGATGCGGTGGCTGCGGTGATGTCACTGGCTTGTACAGATGAGCCAGCGGGGTTCACCATCCTGTGAGCAGCCGCCCAATCTCTTTTCGGTTTTTGACCAGATTGTATTTGCGTGGTCCTGGATGGCACGGCTATCTCAAGTTGTTGCATTGGAGTATCACCATTAGCCTTAGCTCTATTTTGAGGGGGAGGTACGGACTCTACAAAAAAAAAACGATTCCGCTTTTTACAGAAGAAAAAATTAGTACCCCCGCTGCATCAAATCCAATACAATGATTTAAAATATCGATCTAAAAATAGTCAGCCATAAATATGATATAATTAAAAGCTAACCAAAGACTAAACTTCAGTGTTGCGTGTCGGAATGAGCACATTAGTTTTCTTGTCAAAGGGTATACGTGTCTGCACAAAGAATCCCCCCTCCCCCCTTACTTTTCATGCGACGAAATAGTTTGTTTTTCACCTTACAACGACGGTGTTAGAATTGATACATTACCCCCCTTGCCAGCCTTATACTTTTATAAAAGCCTCTTAATCATCAAATACAATTGAAAATAGATTATATCGTCTAATTTGGCCAAAATACAGTCTCCCTTTCAAAGTGTCTTGAATTACACAAAGCCCGTGGTCTTAATCATTCCCATTCCTAAATACCAACCTTTGTTTTCATAATTTAGATAAGGCGCGTGTGAAGTCTGGTTCCAAGACCGACCCTTTTTGTAACATGGTTTATAAACACAGATGGTTTTAGACCGATAAAGAAAGCACATTTTAAAAGCATGAAGGGGAAAATGTCATTTTTGAACGAAAAGAACTATTTTTAATGAATTAAATTTGTAAACAGAGGGGTGGGGGGGGGGGGAAGATGGGGTTTACATAATGGAAAAAAGAGCGTATTTTACGTTTTCTAACGACTATAAGCATCATATTGTAGAGTTTGTATAGTGGGAGGGAGGGCTATGCCCCCCTGAAATTTAAATTTACTGCAGGGATGAGTATGTAAAATTATTTTATTTGGAAATAAATTAAGAAAATTTACTAAACTGTACACACATTATAAATCAAAGTACCCATAGCTTCAAAGTCAATAATATTTAATGTATTATCCATGGTATGTTAAAACATTTTGGAAATTTAATCGTAATGCATGGCCATTATATACAAAACCTCAAGGATGAATGAAAATCACTCCTTTTTATTTGAATCCAATCATCACTCAAGTTATCGTATATGGAGCAACCTCCGCTGTCACTGATTGGCCCTAAAAAACGGATGTTGTCTCAAAAACCAGTCTGGTTGAAAACATGGAGTTGAAGCAAACTTGTGTAACGAGCTAGACTTCAGGAACCAGTGGGGAATCCCCACTCAAACTGCTCGCTTTATGGGTGTTGTCTCAAAAACCAGTCTGGTTGAAAACGTGGTGTTGAAGCAAACTTGTATAACAAGCTAGACTTCAGGAACCAGTGGGGAATCCCGGCTCGTACTGCTCGCTTTTTACAATGTTCATGTCAAAATGTAATGCATATTCATGCGTAATTCCATGTATAGTTGAAATATATAACAATAACCAGTCTGCTTGTCTTATACAATCACAACCATACTTCCAAAACGTGTTTGACCACTTTATAGGTAAAGGATTGGTCACTTTTTGCAATGTAATCGTCAAACCACACTGTATATTCATGCCGCAGGTGTAAGTTTCCATGTAAGTTTCAAATCTTATACACCCTTTCTACTATTTCTGTATATCTAATTTACTACTACTACTGCTACTACTACTAACAACTCACCACAGCATCAAGTCGCCTGAGGACAACACAGCTACGCAAGCTTCTCCTCTATCCTAATATATTTAAAGTCACCCCTTTTCCCACGAAGTTCGCATTTCCTTTAAATCTTTGTTTATGACGTCCTCCCACACCAGACGAGGACGAACTGCTTTCTGTTTAGCCGTAGACGGTTGACCAAAAAGAACAATCTTCGGCAATCTGTCATCTTTCATCTGCACAGCTTGCCCTAGCCACCTCAACCTTCCTTTCATTGTAGCCCTAGAGAGCAGTATTGAACTACATTTTTCGTAGAGCCTATTGTTTGAAATACGGTCAGTCAACCGGGTACCCAGAACTATCCTTAAGCAATTTCTCTGGAAAACATGTAGCAAATCTTCATCCGCTTTTCGGAGCGTCCATGCTTCAGAGCCATAACAGACCACTGTCATCACTGTAGCTAGTAATATTCTAATCTTGGTTTGCAAACTTATCTTCCTATTCTTCTAACCTTTTTTTACTGTGAAAAAACACCCTGAGCCTTGGCTATTCTACTTTTAACATCTCCACTGCTCCCGCCATCTTTACTAATAATACTACCAAGGTAAGTGAAGCTGCCCACCTGATCAATCTTTTCATTATCCAACGTCACATTTTCATCTTCATTTATTCCTAGACTTATTGACTTAGTCTTTTTAACATTAATTTTTAAACCTATTCTAGCACCCTGAACTCGCAAAACCTCTAAAACTTCATTCATTTTGCTCCCACTTTCAACTAGGACGCTTAAATCATCAGCATAATCTAATTCCAGGAGACTTTTTCCTCCTGGTAACAATAACAATAACCAGTCTGCTTGTCTTATACAATCACAACCAGACTTCCAAAACGTGTTTGACCACTTTATAGGTAAAAGATTGGTCGCTTTTTGCAATGTAATCGTCAAACCACACTGTATATTCATGCCGCAGGTGTAAGTTTCCATGTAAGTTTCAAATCTTATACACCCTTACTACTAGAAATACAGTTTGAAATATTGTAATAATGTTAATATTTAGAAGTTTGTTAACTATAAAAATTTTAATCAATAACTGCAAGTCCAGAGTGCTTCATGTCTTCTGCATCTGTGTTTTTTCACTTGGCTAATCGCATCCGAGTGTCATCAGCAGCACGATGTGACCTTAACTACGTTTTAACATAGGGATAAGGATCTCAAAAGGTCAAAGGAACTATATGAAGCCTTACAAATAAAAGAGAAGAAACGTGAGAAACAGTCAGCAGGTTCCTTGTTGCAATCAAAATAATGTTCATTAGGCTGAACCCACGTTCACTCTCTGCTGAACTGAAACTGATCATCTTAGTGCTGTTAATAAGTTTTATCAGCCCATCCAGGACACGTCTACTACAGTCAAAATAATCGCTGAAAGAGTAATTTACTTTACGTTTACCAAATTGAATCTTTTACACAAACTACGTATTTTCTCTTCACCCAACCTCACAGAAATTTCTGTCGGCCAGTGATCTGGGTCCAATACTTGAAATGTATCTAATAATTTTTATATGCCTCTTCATTCTATCCCTAAGTGGTAAATAGACGTCTGTTGAGGTTGTTTGCCACTCTTGATAGTAGTAGTTCTACATTAATGGTTACAAACTTTTCATTTTATCATAATGGAACAGAGTAAAAAACTCCTTCCTTTATAGCTATCTTAGCCTCTAAGGTTCTTGTCCCTGGTCTCTCCTTCAGTGATTGGATGTATCTAATAGATCTTCTAATAAGTTTGTCTGCTTTTACAATTGTCATTGTACGATTTTGGAGACTCTCTGACTGCGTTGCGAGCTCACAAAGTATGTCATACATGACGGCTAAATTAAGCAGGAACTGGTTTGAGGTTAGTCGATTTAAGAGGCCCTTGAAAGTGCTTCTTTCTGTTGATGTTCTGGTTGTATCATCTTTATAAGAGGAAAAGTGCGCCACCAGGGTACTGTAGCTATACCAAAACGCAGTAACAGTTCTGAATAAGCTAGCCACCCATCTAGTGTTTATACACGCCCTATTTTGTTTAGTTTCGCACTTTTTTAGATGCACATTCTGATAACTGAGGTTGATTTTCAGGAGATAAACTGCAATCTGTATACAGTTTGGCCATAAAGGATTGGAAGTGGTTGACTCCTGATACTTCTTCTACAGCGTCAGTTTGTGCAAGCTCTATTCCGTGATTCATACATTGCCAAATAATTCAATTGGTAAATCCAGTTAGGAACTTTATATATACGCCAGAATTGGCTCTATCACTAGTGAAGGCAACTAAGTTTTATATATATATATGTATATATATAGTCATGGTCAAAACCATATTTAATGACACTTTTTGTAACTTCTTCAAATACAGTTTCCGCTTTTTGATCTGAAAGTTCTATTAGATCTAAGAGCAAGGTTTCTAGATCTTTATTTTTGTTAATCTCACACTTTAAATAAACTATTAAAATTGACTTAGAGCTTAAGGTAGTAGACTCGTCTAAGATTATGGAGATCTTACCTCCCTCATTGCTTATTTTACTTGTTATTTTAACATTCATTTCTTGAGCAATGTGATCTATAATTGTAGTGGCACTATAACAGGAATGTAGCCCAACTCCAATATTGACACCATCTAATCGTTGTAGTTCTAATAAATCAAAATGATCCGAATATGGTGGATCATTTATAGGCAAATAATAAGCAGACCTAAAAATTGATATAGTTGATTCTTTATGAGTTTTATTGAAAGCGTTACAAACTGTTTCAATTGATTGCTTTTTAGAAGTTTCAATTATTTTTTGTGCTGCCAAACGAGCTTGTAATTGCTTGTGTTCAATAATCTTTTTACGTAACAATTTCAACTGAGCATCTCTTTAGGAGCCATTACTTGTGATATGGTAAGAATGCCAATCATTGGATAAAGAAATGCGCTAGGCTTTAAAAGCATCTAGGCTGGATAAATCACTGCATATTTTGCAGCTCATCGTTCCATCCCTACAGTCTAACCAAGGATAAGCTTCTTTTTTCTTATCCCACATATCCATTGTCCAAACGCCTAGCCAGTCACCTAGCCCGCTCTGCTCCGGCTCCACTACAACCCTGGGTGCATGGGTGTCAGGAAGGGGGCAGAAGCCAGTGCTCTTCCTACTGTATGAAACAAGACGATACTTGAGCAAGAGCATTTCCTCTTAAATACTCGTAAAAATAAAACTCCTCATAGTACTTGCCTTACCCCTAGGGAAATTTACTTCCTTGTGGCGGTATTATCAATTTATTTAGATCCCTTAAATTATAATACTCGCTCATCTGTCCCTTTTCTTTGGCTTGAAAAAGATATTTCGGCTTTACCCCTTTGCAATTTACCTGTTTTTATTAGTGCTTTACCTAAGTCGCTGCCCTTAAGTCATTTAATTCAGTATTTAGTAAAATCATCGGTATTTTAATTCAATATTTCAGTATTAGGGAGTTGATGAAAATTTCACCCGTAAATCCCCCTTCCCCTCCCCCCAAGAAAAGGACGTTGAGATGAATCACTTATTGGCAGGTCTTTTTCCAATGTAATTTACGGAAAAAAAAATCTACAAAAGAACTTTTTCAAATAAAAATAAAGAATTTCATTAAATCGAAGACGAGCAGAAACAAATTCAAATCATAATTCAAACTTAGTCAAACTAATAAAGTGAAATACAATGAACGATCAGCTGAATTAAAATGAACAGAAATTATCTCAAACAAGAATAGAGCTAATGCCCTTATCATAGGCAGCGCGTTAGCGCTGCCTAAGTAAAGAACGATGTGGGTACAATGTGTTGTTTTTGGGGGTTATTTTTCCATACCCGGGCACTTTGTATCGAAGGAGTTGTCGCAGAAAGTTCGAAAAGGGCTCATTCGATTGTAAATTGGAGTAGCTAGTGCCCTTTTTAATAGTCGAAAGTTATTGGAGGGCAAATAGCCCCCCCCCCCCCCCACGCTCATCATTCCTCCAAACACATCCAATCAAAATTTTGAGATAGCCATTTTGTTCAGCGTAGTTGATTTTCAGATAGAAAATATGTTTTTGAGGAGGACACTCCCCCACGACCCTCAGGGCAAGGGTTTTAAGTTATGCCCTGGGGGCATATAAGGTTTTTATAGAAGGTGTTGTCGTAAAAACTTCAAAACAGATTCATCCGATTGGAAATTCAAAGGACTAGTTCCATTTTTAATAGTTGAAAGTGATTGGAGAGCAACTAGCCCCCCTCCCCCACGCCCATCAATCCACCAAACACAACCAATCAAAAATTTTAGATGGCTATTTTGTTCAGCGTAGTTGATTTCCCAATAGAAAATATCTTTTTGAGGAGGACACTCCCCCACAACCCTCGGGGCAATGGTTTTAAGTTATGCCCTGGGGGCATATACGGTTTTTATAGAAGGCGTTATCGTAGAAACTTCAAAAAAGGCTCATTCGATTGGAAATTCAAAGGGCTAGTGCCCTTTTTAATAATCAAAAGTGATCGGAGGGCAAATGCCCCCCCCACGCCCATCATTCCCCCAAAAACATCCAATCAAAAGTTTGAGATAGCCCGTGTGTTCAGCGTAGTTGTTTTCCAGACAGAAAATATGTTTTTGAGGAGGACACTCCCCCACAACCCTCGGGGCAAGGGTTTTAAGTTATGGCCTGGGGGCATATAGGGTTTTTATAGAAGGCGATGTCATAGAAACTTCAAAGAAGGCTCATTTGATTGGAAATTCAAAGGGCTAGTGCCCTTTTTAATAGTTGAAAGTGATTGGACGGTAACTAACCCCCCTCTCACACCCACCTTTTCATAGGCAGTGCGCTAGCGCTGCCTAAGTAATGAGCGATGTGGGAACAATGTGTTGTTTTATGTTTTTTTTCTCCATACCCGGGCACTTCGTATCAAAGGAATCGTCGTAGAAACTTCGAAAAGGGCTCACTCGATTGGAAATTCGAGTTGCTAGTGCCCTTTTTAATAGTCCAAAGTGATCGGAGGGCAACTATCCCCCCACGCCCATCATTCCCCCAAACATATCCAATCAAAATTTTGAGATAGCTATTTTTTTCAGCGTAGTTGATTTCCAGATAGAAAATATGTTTTTAAGGAGGCCACTCCTCACAACCCTCAGGGCAAGGGTTTTAAGTTATTCCCTGCGGGCATATAGGGTATTTGTAGAAAGCTTTGTCCTAGAAACTTCAAAACAGGCTAATTCGATTGGAAATTCAAAGGACTACTTCCATTTTTAATAATCGAAAGTGACTGGAGGGCAACTAGTCCCCCCCACGCCCATCATTCCCCAAAGACATCCAATCGAAATTTTGAGATAGTAATTTTGTTCAGCGTAGTTGATTTCCAGATAGAAAATATGTTTTTAAGGAGGCCACTCCCCACAACCCTCGGGGCAAGGGTTTTAAGCTATGCCCTGGGGGCATATAAGGTTTTTATAGAAGGCGTGGTGGTAGGAACTTCAAAACAGGCTCATTCGATTGGGAATTCAAAGGACTAGTTGCATTTTTAATAGTCGAAAGTGAATGGAGAGCAACTAGCCCCCCCCCCCACGCCCATCATTCCTCCAAACACATCCAATCAAAATTTTTAGATGGCTATTTTGTTCAGCGTAGTTGATTTCCGAATAGAAAATATCTTTTTGAGGAGGACACTCCCCCACAACCCTCGGGGCAAGGGTTTTAAGTTATGCCCTGGAGGCATATAAGGTTTTTATAGAAGGCGTTGTCGTAGAAACTTCAAAAAAGGCTCATTCGATTGGAAATTCAAAGAGCTAGTGCCCTTTTTAATAATCGAAAGTGATGGGAGGGCAACTAGCCCCCCCACGCCCATCATTCCCCCAAAAACATCCAATCAAAATTTTGAGATAGCCAGTGTGTTCAGCGTAGTTGTTTTCCAGACAAAAAATATGTTTTTGAGGAGGACACTCCCCCACAACCCTCGGGGCAAGGGTTTTAAGTTATCGCCTGGGGGCATATAGGGTTTTTATAGAAGGCGATGTCATAGAAACTTCAAAGAAGGCTCATTTGATTGGAAATTCAAAGGGCTAGTGCCCTTTTTAATAGTTGAAAGGGATTGGACGGTAACTAACCCCCCTCTCACACCCACCTTTTCATAGGCAGCGCGCTAGCGCTGCCAAAGTAAAGAACGATGTGGGCACAATGTGTTGTTTTATGTTTTTTTTTTATCCATACCCGGGCACTTCGTATCGAAGGAATCGTCGTAAAAACTTCGAAAAGGGCTCACTCGATTGGAAATTCGAGTGGCTAGTGCCCTTTTTAATAGTCCAAAGTGATCAGAGGGCAACTATCCCCCCCACGCCCAGCCTTCCCCCAAACACTTCCAATCAAAATTTTGAGATAGTAATTTTGTTCAGCGTAGTTGATTTCCAGATAGAAAATATGTTTTTAAGGAGGCCACTCCCCACAACCCTCAGGGCAAGGGTTTTAAGTTATGCCCTGCGGGCATATAGGGTATTTATAGAAAGCTTTGTCGTAGAAACTTCAAAACAGGCTAATTCGATTGGAAATTCAAAGGACTAGTTCCATTTTTAATAATCGAAAGTGACTGGAGGGCAGCTAGTCCCCCCCACGCCCATCATTCCCCCAAACACATCCAATCAAAATTTTGAGATAGCAATTTTGTTCAGCGTAGTTGATTTCCAGATAGAAAATATGTTTTTAAGGAGGCCACTCCCCAAAACCCTCGGGGCAAGGGGTTTAAGCTATGCCCTGGGGGCATATAAGGTTTTTATACAAGGCGTTGTCGTAGGAACTTCAAAACAGGCTTATTCCATTGGGAATTCAAAGGACTAGTATGCATTTTTAATAGTCGAAAGTGATTAGAGGGCAACTAGCCCCCCCCCCACGCCCATCATTCCTCCAAACACATTCAATCAAAATTTTGAGATAGCCATTTTGTTCAGCGTAGTTGATTTCCAAATAGAAAATATGTTGTAGGGTTGTCCCCCACAACCCTAAGGGCAAGGGTTTTAAGTTATACCCTGGGGCATATAAGGTTTTTATAGAAGGCGTTGTCGTAGAAACTTCAAAACAGGTTCATTCGATTGGAAATTCAAAGGACTAGTTCCATTTTTAATAGTCGAAAGTGATTTGAGGGCAACTAGCCCCCCCCCCCCCGCCCATCATTCCTCCAATCACATCCATTCAAAATTTTGAGATAGCCATTTTGTTCAGCGTAGTTGCTTTCCATATAGAAAATATCTTTTTGAGGAGGAAACTCCCCCACAACCTTCGGGGCAAGGGTTTTAATTTATATCCTGGGGGCATATAAGGTTTTTATAGAAGGCGTTGTCGTATAAACTTCAAAAAAGGCTCATTCAATTGGAAATTCAAAGGGCTAGTGCCCTTTTTAATAGTCGAAAGTGATTGTAGGGCAACTAGCCCCCCCACACCCATCATTCCCCCAAACCCATCCAAAAAAAATTTTGAAATAGCTGCGTAGTTGCATTTTGTTCAGCGTAGTTGATTTACAGATAGAAAATATATTTTTAAGGAGGATACTCCACCACAGCCCTCAGGGCAAGGGTTTTAAGTTATGCCCAGGGGGCATATAAGGTTCTTATAAAAGAAGTTGTCGTAGAAACTTCAGAAAAGGGCTCATTCGATTTGAAATTCAAAGGGCTAGTGTCCTTTTTAACAGTTGAAAGTGATTAGTAATATTTTTTTTGTTGTTGTTGTTGTTTAAACAAGGGCAATTCGTATCGAAGGAGTTGTCGTGGGAACTTCGAAAGGGACTCATTCTATTGAAAATAGAATGGGCTGATGCCCTTTTTAATAGTCGAAAGTGAGTGGAAGGCAACTAATCCCCCTTCCAATTCCACTCTCCCATTTGCTCATTATGTTTAAAAACTAAATATTGCCCCAAGATTTAATCAAAATGCACTGTGATAATGCTAATTCCCAATAAGATATCTCAGCACTATCCCAAGACGACTGAGGTTATTATGTTCAAACTTTCGAGGCTACTTATGCTCTTAAAATTTAACCAAATCGAAATAGTGTAAGTGTATCAAAGCTATCAAAGAAAATAAACAGATTTTTTTGCGAATGGTATCAAGTCAACTAGAGGAGGTATGAAACTAAGTTAAACAGTACTATTTGTGTCCAGATTTTTAAAATGGTGTTCTCCAGCATACAAATAGCAGGCCAAACTATAAAGTTCTAAAAAACCAAAAGATTTAAAGTGTAATTTTCTTTTTCCCTGAAAAGACTATGTCAATATAAAACGAACAGAAATTAATTAAAAAAACTTTTTCCCCAAAATAAGTTTTTCAAAGAAAAGTAAAGAACTCCATTAAACAAAAATGAGTAAAAATAAAATCAAATAATCTACCAAGCTCGAAACTACCACAAATCAGCATCGATAAATAAATGAAACCCAAAACGAACAGAAATTAAAATAAATAACCGAGTCAAAATCAAAACGAGCAGAAATTAACATAAGTTGGGCTCAAAACCCCTATGGCTTCCCAAGGCCAGAAAAAAATTGGCGCTTTACTGAAAAAAATATAAATCTTTTTACTTTTATAACTTTAATAAATAAAATAATTTTAAAATTTTTATTAATAAATATCAGTATATGTATATTAAAATGACAATGCACATTAATTTGTATTTTTTCAGTAAAGTGCAAATTTTGTTCTGGCCTTGGGAAGGTATATGGGTTTTGCGCCCAACTTATGTTAATTTCTTATGCTAAAGTTTTTTATTGTTTTAAAAAATAAAGTTGTGAGAAAGAGTCTAACTTTAACGTAAAAAGCGAGGCGTTGAGGAGGGGACAGCCCCTTTCATATACGGAATAATTTCTGTTCGTTTTAAGTTTTAATGTCACTCCTTACTTTCAGTTAAAAAACTTGTTTTTTGTATTTAGTTTCTGACCGTTTTTGAATTAATGCAGGGTTTTTATTTTGGCTCGCCGTACATGAATAATTAAAACAAAATTTCCAGGTTAATTTTACTTTTTTTTTGGTTAAATGGCTTTCTCGAAAGTTGTTTAATTTTATTTATGAACGTTTTTATTAGTAATAGATATACGTAACTTACGAATTAACTTACGTAACGAACTTACGTAATTCCACTCGCATTCATTCAGTGAACACCTAGCTTGAAAACGGATATTTTATAGTCTCTGAACAATAAAGAACTGGTTTCTTCAACTAAACGGATTAAGACACAGGTGAAATTTATTGCGCCATTGACTTTTCTAGAGTAAACCTACTTCGAGCTAATTTATCTGTGGTCACCATTGGTGCAAAACTAATTAGCATTGAAATAGACTGATATTAGCGGATTTTATAGATTATTTTGGATATATATTATTACATCTTTGGAGAATTACTTCAGCTAAATTTTTCATAAAGGTTCTTTACTTAGATAAAGATAAGTTGTTTTTACTTTTTTCCTCTCCTTAATAGGAAATGCCTGCATTTAAAGAGTTTGATATCGCGTTAGCTAACTTCAAAAATTATCCTCATTGGCCAGTAAAGATACTAAAAGTGTCCAAGGATAGCAAAGGAAAGCCATCATATTTGCAATTTTGCTATGGGACACATGACGAATACAGACTTGTTGAAGCCAACTTGGCAGAATATAATCCAAGCTTTAGCCGAACTTCAGCAAAAATGACTGCAGGTGTAAAGACTGCATCTGAGGAACTGAAAATTTCACCACCTGTTTATAAATCCCTTTCCAAGGTTTATAATGCATTAACAAATAAGAACTCTAACACAAAAGACTGTGCTTTGTTGATGAATAAAATCACGTCTCCGGAACTTGACCTGAAAAAAACTAAGCGATAGTCCCTGCAAAATTTAACTAAGAAGGTTAATGAAAAGTTTTCGGATGCTGATTCCTTCCACCAGTCACCTTCCGTCATCCCAGGATGACCTTCAGTCATCCCAAGAAATGATTTTTAAAACATCTGACACGATTATTATTGATCATGAACCAAAATTTGAAAAAACTGAATAGCTGCTGAAAACTCTTTTCTATCAAGTTATAGATGAGGAAGAGAAAGCCATGAAAATTGAAATGAAAGTAGATTCATTCGAACAAGAAGAAGAAGTGCTGCTTGATTCGCTAATTTTGCATGGTGTTAAGCAACAGTCCGGATCTGACCTCCAATCAACAATCCTGCAAGTTTTCATAACCAAAATGAACCTGACTGAAATTAATGTTGCCCAAATTAGGAATATCTACAGATTCAAGATATCCCCTGCTTTAACCGATGCCTCCCTAAACGACAAAGTCCCTCCTGTTTTAGTTAAATTTGTGAATAGTGATGTAGCGAAGAAAGTCTTCAAAGCAAAAGCTAGGTTAGCTTCAAGTGGAATTTCCCTATCGGAAGCATTGACAAAGAGGCAACGTGAAGTCCTATATTCCGCAAAGGACAGATTTGGTCATAGAAATGTTTGGACTGATCATGGGAAAATTTTGGCAAGGCCTAACGGTTAAAGTGTCAATAAAAAAATTAATACTCTTGCCGACTTTGTTTAAGAATATTTTTTTTTTTTGTTTTTTTTTTTTGTTTTTTTTTTTTTTTTTTTTTAGATATGTTTAGTATCTTGCCATTCATATATTCAGCGTATTTTATTCATCTTTTGCTTTTTTTTTCTTTGTGCGTATCTATCTAATGATTTACTTTCGTTCCAATTAACTTCAATGAAATTTATTGATTTCAATAATTATTCTTTTTTGATACATGCCTGTTCTCACAAGTCATTGCGTCAGTTTGGGATTTTAATCCTTTGTTATCTTGAAAATGATTTTACTTGTATTGGTCTCATGGATACATTAATGCAGTGGAGCTTTAGCGTTATATATTTTTTATTTTTTTTATTTCAGAAACTGAGTAGTATGATTAATGATTTAAGAAAGTCACTAAATTTATCTGAAATTATTATAATTAATTTGTTCAATAATATAAAATGTATATGTATCTTACTTATTGGTATGATTATTGTGATTTTATTTATTTATTTATGTCGATAACCTTTGGTCTGGTGAGTTTGGTCACGGAGCGGATCTACCATCCACCGTAAGTAAAATGACTAATTCTTTTAGTGACCAGGGTGATGTTAACTCTTTGTGGGAACGTTTTGTTGAGTTACAAAATAATCTTTTAGATATAGAAAGTATAATTAATAATTCAGTTGGAAGTAGAAATAGGAATTATAATGATCCTAAATCAGTTATTGAAAGTAATAATGTTTCGCAATTGAGTGGTTCTGCCTCTTCTAAACAAGATGGTATTTTCTCTGTGCTTCACCTAAACATTCAGGGACTTTGTTCCTCTTTTGATGAGCTGAAACGGATCGTCAGTGGTGGAAATCCGGATGTTATTGGATTATGTAAAACTTTCCTGGATTCAAAAAAGGATATGCTTTTAGATATCCAAAGATTTAGGATGGAGAGGATGAACCGGAAACAGATGGTGAAAGGTGGCCTTGCCCTGTATATTGCTGATCATCTTGTATATAGTTTCCGAAGTGATTTGAGTAGAAATGAGAAAGGAATTTTTGAATCCCTTTTTATTGAGATTAAGTCAGGTTGTAAGGATTTAGTTGTCGGTTTGGTTTACAGATCCCCTAGTGGATCTATTCTTTCATTTATGAAAATTCTGGAAGAGGTTTTGGACTTAGTCCAAAAGCATCCTTGCAAAATAATCCTTATGGGGGATTTCAACCTTAACCTGCTGGATCAAAATTCTGCATCGGCTGCAGATTTTTTGTCAATGATGCTTTCTGCGGGAACTCTACCTTCAGTTTGTATACCAACCCAAGTTACTGAGATGCATTCATCACTTATTGATAATATTTTTTCTTCACTAGATGTCTTAGATAATTCGGTGATGATTAGTGATATTTCTGATCATTTTCCTGCTATTTCACGATATATGACTGCTAATCAATCGCAGCGTAAAGCTTCGCCATCTAATATCTCATTTTTCTGTTATGAAGTCAGTGAAATTAGTCTACTTAAATTTCGCTTAACTGATCAACCATTGGATAGGTTGGATTCTGATTTGGATTTTAACTGCTCATTTGATGTCTCTTATGATTCAGTAAAAGAAGGTATCCTATAAGTTTGCTACGAGAATCGAAAGGCTCATATCTCGAAAAGGATAGTACTGCTGAATCCGTGGATCACTCCAGGCCTCCATAAAAGCTGGAAAAGGAAAAATTATCTGTGGAAACTATACAAGGCTTCGTCATCTGCTTCTCATCATCAGCGGTTCAAGGCCTATAGGAATATATTTAATTCTCTGTGTCAGAAGGCCAGGTCTCTGTATTATCACAGGAAATTTTTTGAGTGTGGAAAGGATGTTGGGAGGACATGGATAATTATTAATTCTTTACTTAAACCTACTCCCCCTCCATCTTAAGTTCCAACAACGCTGATAGTTGACAGTAATACTGTCCAAGAAGAAGAAAATGTTCAGCTAGAGCTTACGTCTTATTTTGATAATATAGGAAAAACGACTGCTTCAACTGTGAGTTCTACAACTCCTCGTTGCGATTTCAGAGCCTATCTTGGACCCCCATGTTGAAAGTCAATGGTCTTGAACCCTGTTTCTGAGTTTAAGGTAGCTCGGGTCGTAAATGCACTTAAAGGTTCATCGTCTTCAGGGCCAGACAGAATTCCTACAAGGATTATCCTTGCCGTTCTTCTTGCTATTCTGTCACCAATGACTAAGCTTGTCAATATGTCGCACGTGAAAGGAACTTCTCCTTAATCACTCAAGTGAGCGAAGGTAATCGTGCTGTATAAAGGGGGGCCCCAGAGTGATCCTGCTAATTAAAGGCCCATTTTTCTTCTATCTGTTTTCAGCAAAATTTTTTAGAAGGCTATGCTATCAAGGCTTCTTAGTTTTCTGGATGTCAAAAATCTTATCCATGATTTCCAGTTTGGATTCCAAGCGAATCACTCTACAGAGCATGCTTGTGCATCTCTCTTTAATTTCATTCATTCGGCAATAGATTTTGGTCTTATCCCGGCAGCTTTATTTTTGGATGTTCGTAAAGCTTTTGATTCTTTGACTCATCAGATTCTTCTTTGGAAATTATCGCATATTGGTATTAGATCAAATGTTTTCTCTTGGTTTGAATCATATCTGTATGGTAGACTTATTTCATTTGATCCGCTTTTCCGGAGCCCTTCTGAAGTAGAATATGGTGTCCCTCATGGATACGTTCTTGGCTCTGTTTTATTACTGACTTATCTCAATCATCTGATTTCAGCAATCAAGAACACCAGTTCTCTGGTATACTGCAATCTGTCTCATCCGGCTGGTTCTTCGTGTCCCAATGCTACTTCTCATGAAGATTGCCTCGTTGCTTTTGCTTACGACAGCACTTTTGGGACTCTAGGGAGGACGGAATTTGATGTCAGGTCTAATCTGGTGGCAATATTTGAGAGAGTAGTTTCATGGTTTGAGGCGAATTACTTGGCCTTGAATGTTACCAAGTCATATTTTTCTTATTTTTCTCGAATTGATGTAGCTTTCCCTCAACTGACACAGCTTCAGGTGTCACAAGGCTCCTTGTGTAGACCAAAGAATCGGTTGGTCCGGTTTCTTGGTATCCTGCTTGATGAGAACCTTTTCGTTTAGACACCATATAGCCATGATTAGGGTTAAGGTTTCACGGAGTTTGGGTGTCATTCGAAAACTCAATCACACCTTTCCTGGATCTATACTGAATCTTCTTTTTTTCTGCCTTGTCCAGTCATGTGTCTCTTATTGCCCCATAGTATGGATGTCTACTTTTCCTTCTACACTGCGGTCGCTTTCTGCCATGTATGATAAAACACGGCGTCTGGTTATGGTCACCAACCGTTCTTCACCGAGACCGCTTCTAAATCTACAGTCTATCTACATTCTTTCTTGTGCTTGTTTTGTTTTTCATCAGCTTCATGGCAATCTTCCAAAATCTCTTCAAAAAACTCCTCAGTTTATTTCTGATTCAGCTCCATATAACCTTCGTTCCTCACATAATATCTGCATTCCTCCTACTCCCACTGTGCGATCAGATTTCAATCCCCTCATCGCTTGTCATCAGGTTTGGAACTCCCTGCCTTCTTCAGTACAGAAATGCCACTCGTTTGGCACTTTCAAGAGGATTCTTAAGGACCATTTAGTTAAGAATCAAACTGAATAATTTTTTTTTTTTTTTTTCTTCTTTTTTTTCTTTTTTTTTGTGGAGTTGATGTCCCCTGAATGTTTAGTTGTGTTTTATGGTGGTCTTCTCTGCGCTATGACTCCCAGGCCTCAGGTATGACTATCAATATTTATTGTTGAAACTTATTTAGTCACTAAGGAGTAGCATTCATGATGAAGGGTTAAATTTTATTGGTTTCGCACCATTTTATTACAGTCCAATAATTAAAAGCCTTATGACTGAATTAAACTATAAATGTCAATTTTGCTACCTAGCCTCAGAAATAAGCAGAGTTGATTGAATTGGATTTTATATAGTTTTAAATACAAGCTTAAAAGGGCTGTATATGGCTTAAGTTATGATATTTTAATATCTTGGATAAGAGTTATGAATAATATCGTAACAGCTATTATGATGTTGGTTCTACCTGACAATACACATAATTCTGTTTCGACAATAGAAATTCGCTTATAGTAATAATAATATATATTTTTTTTTGAGTCTATTTAATATAATTAATAAATTTAGTTTATTTATTTTAATTTTTTCTATAGTTTCCATTTTATCTATATTTTTTTTTCTTCTCCTTCATATGTGAGTAAATGATCATTTTAAATTTTCTTTTGTTTTTTATCTCTGAGTATGTAATTCATATGCCGTCCCTCTTTGTACAGGCCAATGAGCCTTTGAGGGATTAATAACATGTAATATTGTATGTGTGAATAAAAATGAATAAAAATAAACTTCCATATTCATATATTTTTAATACATACGTTAGGGGGTTTGCCCCCTAGTCAATACCTTGCTCTTTACGCTACAGTTCGAATTTTGTTCCAATTCTTTAAAAATGCCCCCTTAATCACAAAGGCCGTTGATTAGAATAAATAGCCCTTATGAAAGTACTAAGAAAATTTTAGCGTAAAGAGCGAGGTATTGACTATAGAGCGAACCAATTATATGCGTAATAATTTCTGTTGAATTTAAGTTTTGATGTTGCTCCTTACTTTCAGTTGAAAAACTTGTTTTTTTTTTTATTTAATTTCTAATCGTTTTTAAATAATGCTGGGGAATCCGGCGCCCCTTCATAGTAATGTCCCTTCCCCCATGAGAAATTTCTCCATGGAAAGATGGAATATCATCTTTCCACGTAACCCCCGACCCCCCCCCCCACTACCAAACAAATCCCCCCTGAAAATGTCTGTATACTTCCCAATAACCAATACCATATGTAAAAATTGGGTTAAGTTCATAGCTTGCAGCCCGTCACCCGGTGACTGTGGGAGATTAAGTCTTGGGGGTGTTTTCTCCTTTTTCCAAATTATCAGGCAATTTTTTTCAGCCACGTAACTTTTGATGGGTAGTACTAATTTTAACGAAACTTATATATTTGAAATCAGCATGAAAATCTGATTCTTTTTCTGGAGCTTTTGGTATCAAAATTCCGTTTTTTTAAGAGTTTCGGTTACTATTGAGCCGGGTCACTCTTTACTTACAGTTCGTTACCACGAACTCTTTGATAATCCCTGAAAATGTCAAAATTCAACCCTTATCCATTCTTGAGACATACTAAATGTGCCTTGTTAACAGCCTGGATGCAGATAGTGTCTTTTAATTTAGTTAAACATCCTCCTCGACGTCCCTTGAAATTACCAACTTAATAACCTATTGTAGATTAAACCTTTTGACAACCTGAATGTACAGAGTATGTTTGAGTTTAGTCCGAGATCCCCTCGACATTCCTTGAAAGTTTTAACTTACCACCCTTAAACGGCCCTGAAATATTGCAAGTACCTTCTCTTTGCAACCTAAATGCCCATTTGGAAACCTGCGGGCACAGAATATCTTTTGATTCAGTTCAATATGCCCTGAAAGTTTCAACTTAACACCTTTAGCCGTTCCTGGGACATTACATATACGCCATTTTCACAGCATTAATTTGCATAGTGTCTCTTGATTTATTAAAAAAAAAAGCTTTATCAACTGGAAGTAAGGAGCAACATTAAAAATTAAAACGAACAGAAGTTATTACGTAAATGAGGGGGTTCGCCCCTTAGTCAATACTTCGCTCTTCACACTAAATTTCGAAGTTTGTTCAAATTTTTTAATAATGATCGCTGAATTACAAAGGTCGTTTAATTATAGTAAATAGCTCTTTTGAAGGTACTAAAAAAAAATTTTGCATAAAGAACAAGGTATTGACTAGGGGGTGAACCCCCTCATATGCGTAATAATTTCTGTTTGTTTTAAGTTTTAATGTTGCTCCTTACTTTTAGTTGAAAAAAATTGTTTTGTATCTAATTTCTGATCGTTTTTTAAATAATGCTGGGAAATCCGGTACCCCTTCATAGAAAGTTCCCTTGCTCCATGAAAATTCCTCCGTGGAACAATCCTTCCATGTAACCCTTCCCCCCCCCCCCGACCTCACCAGGAAAAATCTCCCCTGAAAACGCCTGTATGCTTCCCAATAACCAAAACTGTATGTAAACAATGGGCAAAATTCATAACTTACAGCCCTTCTCCCGGGACTGTGGGGTATTAAGTCATCCTCGAAGACATAGTTATTCGACTATGCTGAACAAAATAGCTGTTTCAAAATTTTGATTGGGTGACTTTGGGAAAAAATGAGCGTGGAAGGGAGCCTTGTTGCCCTCTACATTTTCTGGTCACTTAAAAAGGGCAATAGAACTTTTAATTTCCGTTCAAATGAGCCCTCTCTCAATATTCTAGGACCACTCGGTCGATAAGATCTCCCCTGGAAAAAAAATAAACACACATCCGTAATCTTTCTTCTGGCAAAAAAATACAAAATTTCACATTTCTGCAGATAAGAGCTTGAAACCTCTACAGTAGGGTTCTCTGATCCGCTGAATCTGATGCTGTGAGTTTCATTAAGACTCTATCACTTTTAGGGGATGTTTCCCTTTTTTTCAAAAATAAGGCAAACTTTCTCAGGCTCGTAACTTTTGATGTGTAACATTAAACTTGATGAAACTTATATATTGGAAATCAGCATAAAAATCTAATTCTATTGATGTATCTGTTGGCATCAAAATCATTTTTTAGATTTTTGGTTACTATTGAGCAGGGTCGCTCCTTACTTACAGTTCGTGTTTGATCTGCCTCAACTTGCCCCGGACGATTCAGCTTAATAACCTTAGCTCTTCCTGAGATTTTTGGCAATTTTGACAACCAGGATGCATTTAGTATCTTTTGATATAGTTGAAAATAGCCCTAATATCGCCTAAGTTTCATCTTAATGCCCTTAATCTTTTTGTACACACCCTGGATAAAAATTTTCCCCTTTCCCAATAATTTGCCATATGTAAAATTACTTGGCAACTCGCATAATTCACATCCCTTGCCCCAGGGGCTATTTGGGTTATATCATCCCTGGAGGCATAGTTATTGGCTTTGTTGACATTTTTGAACAAAATGGGTGTCCAAAACATTTGATCAGTTTTCTTTTAGAGGAGAAAAGTTTAAAAGGACACGGAAGGGGGTTTGATGCCCTCAGGTCACTTATGAGTCCTAAAAAAGACACTTGAACTTTCAATTTCGGATCAAATGAGCCCCCGCCAAAGTTTCAACGGTAATTCCATCCCTCCGAAATGGTCTAGTGAAAAAAATGGATGTCTCAGAACGTGCAACATAGTAAAGAGCGAACTTCGGTCCACAATAATCTCAATGTTTATAAACACGCTATTTTTCTTCACGTTTAATGTAGAAAAACACCAGTTTTATGTTCATTCAGGCATGATAACTATTATTTCGATTAATAGTATTTAATAAATTTACTATTAGTCAGTTATTCTTAATAGTCTTAAATCTTAATAGTCTAAATAGTAAAATGTTACTTTAAAATCAACTTTGTGGGAATTCAAAGAATAGCCTAAAATCCCTCAAAAATGGCGTTGGATTGAAACCAGAAGAACTCAATTGAAATCACCCTTGCCGAGAACCTCCCAAAGCATACTTGGAGTCTCCCACCTTGTTCTTTAAACCTTTGCTAACAAATGATTCAAGTTAACTAATGCTGAGTTTAAATCATGACAAAATAGAATATATTTTGAAGGGACGCATAATTCTGCCTTTTCAAGACCCGGTGGATTCTTGAAAACCCCCCCAAAAAAACAAAAAACGTTAAGCCATTTTAGAAAACGAGACCTTTTTAGTCACGGCATGTATTAAGAGGAGACGCTCTGTTCCTTGGTGATGTACCCCTATATTCTGTTCCTTGTTCTATTCTCATTGTCTTACAACACTTCTGTTTAAGCTTATGATCTGACAAAGCTCGTTCTCATGTTCAACAAAAAAAAACACGCCTTGGCTGCAACATCATACTTTGGTGACATCAAACAACGGAATAACGTCATAGTCATGGGAGATTCAGTAGGTGATGCTGATATGGCAGAGGGAGTTCATGAGCCAGAAAACATTCTCAGGATAGGATTCTTAAATGACAAGGTAATTAAAAATGTTTATTCAACTGGATCCTTGATTTACTTTACTTAAGATCACAGTGTATTCAGTTATTTGATGACTCTGGCAATTGTATTGTTTTAAGTAGAGTTCCTCAGGGAAGTGTTTTTGGTCCTACACTGTGTAATATCTTCATTAATTATGCTCCTTCCATTATCAGCAGTAAATCAACTCTCAATGCAGATGACCTGAAGCTTCTTGGACCAGCCTTGTCATGTGAAGATCATGCCCTTCTACAAAATAATCTTCAACTGCTGGGTCATTGGGTTGAGAATTGACTTCTTTAACTCAATGTTGCCAAGTAGCATATCATGCCGTCAAAGTGATATTTGGCATACAGAAGCTTTCATATCCAGCAATACTATCAGAGCTGAATCTCCCTACACTTGTTTACAGAAGAAATAGAGGGGATACCATTTTAGCCAATAAGTTAATGAGGGCTAATAGCTGCATTATTAGCTGCATTATTCCCTACTGTTAACCCCCACTCAACAACTAGAGATCATCACCTGAAACTTGTCAAGCAGACTACCATATCTAGAGTCCACACTCAATCTTTTCATCATAAACTGTCATTAGTTGGAACAAACTATCTGAAGAAACAGTTACTGCTGAATCCATTGATGTTTGCAAATGAAGGTTGAATGCTAAGTAGTCTGCCAGAGAGTGTAAACTCAATTGGGATGCTACTGATCATGCAACAGCACTTGGTCACTAAAGAACTTTGAATGCAACTCAATTTATCATTCTGGACTTTAATGCTCTTGTCCTTCTACCACGTCCGGATACTTGCATCTGCCCAATAACTTTCATGTTGATGTCGAATTAATTGGTTTTCAAATATTCGACAAGCTGCTAATAATCTCTCAACCAAATTTATGAATGAAGAAAAAAATGGGGGAGAACTTTGGAGAATATAGAGTATTCTCCATATTCTGATATTCCATAGACTAATATGAGAATTTTCATAGGGCTAAAAGAACATAGAGGCTTTGAAATATGGGGTTAAAAACATTGCACTCCTAGACTCAGTTTGAACAAAACACTTTATTATTTGATAAAAATCATGTCATTCATTTCATTTTCAAATTTGCCGCACAAAAACAAAGTAATTCCTCTGGTAGACCACTGAGATGAAGGATTTTTTTTTCTCTTGATTTTGCCCAAGTTTTCCTTTTCTTTCTTTTTTTATATGTGATTTGTAGACTAATACAAGGAAGTGAACGGGCTACATACTAATATCGCTACTTTTTGGACATTATGATGTATATGAGGGAGGTTGCCGCCTCCTCAGTACCTCCCTCTTTACGCTAAAGTTTGACTTTTTGTTCCAATTATTTAAGAATGACTCCTGAAAGACAAGGGTCGTTTAATTAAAATAATAAGCTTTTTAAAATTTCAAAAAAAAACTTTAGCGCTAAGACCGAGGTATAGAGGAGGGGGAAACCCCCTCATATACGTAATAATTTCAGTTAGTATTAAGCTTTAATGCTTCTCCTTACCATGGGCGCCCGTAAGGGGCGCAGGGGAGCACCAGCCCCCCTGGGTGAAAGACACTGCCTTTTATTTTATATTTTCGTTTCGAGATTTCTATTGTACAGCATTGGAAGTGCCGATTAGACCAGGTAAGCCCCCCTAAAATTGAGTTCATGGGCGCCAATGCTCCTTACTTTCAGCTGAAAAATTTGTTTTTTATTTAATATTGGATCGTTTTTTAAATAATACCGGAAAATCCAGCTCCCCTCCATGAAAAATTCCTTTCCCCCACGAAAAAATTAATGGGAAAAAGGTCCCAATATTGACAGCCCTACTCAGAGCAAGCTAAAGAAAGTTTGTAGTTTGGTCTAGTTCAACTTGAGTTGTTCTTTCATATTTTTTGTTTTGAAATCGTTTAATTTAATATCCTTTTAGGGACGTGAAGGATCAAAAAGTACAGAAACAGCAGACTCGGTAAGTTTAGAAGGCGGTGAAAAAATGAAACTTTGTGGCTTATTCATACAAAGGGCTTTTTTTATTTGTTGCTTGTCACGCCGTTATGAAATAGCTGGATGGGACTAACTACGTTTAAGAGGGAGTTGTTAGAATAAACTTCCCATGTTTTTCGGAGTTTCCAGAGTTTTTAAAATTCAGAATTTAGAAAAAAGGAATATAAGTGGCTTATTTAAATAAAAGGCTTATTTATATATGTGGCTTATCAAGTTGTTATGAAATGGCTGGATGAGACCAACTATGTTTTTGACTTAATCGGATAATTTTTCCTTGTTTTCTGGGAATTTCTGAGTTTGAGTTGTACTGTATTTTCCAGGTAGGAAAAAAGATACTTCTGGAATTTTCGTTTATCGGGAATTTTGTTTAAAAGTACCAAGGACACTAAAAATGAAATTTTGGTTTTGGAATATGTGAAATTCAGGAATTCAATTTTTAATGAAAGAGACCTTTATGTGCAGCAGTATAGTTTTTAGTGGTAAGATGGCACTTTTTACAGCCAAATAGTGCTTAAAATTCTACTATCAACTTTTTCTTATATGTTTTCACAGTTGAACCTGCTTAAATTGGTGAAAATCGTTGTTTTCAGACATGAATTGACCTAAGATGGGTCCATGGGTGGGGGAGGGGGGGGGGCAAAACGTTTTATTTTGGTGTATATGGTACTTTTGTGATAATAATTTGGTTTAGAAAATGAAAAATTATATTGTTGTATTTATTTAGGTATGTCAGGTGACGCTTATGATGGTGACTAATTCACTGAGGTAGCCCCATGAATAAAAACTTTGGAAGGAGGGAGAGGGTGAAAAAATAACATAAAATAGTGAGTTTACTCCATTTTCCCCATTTTGACAGCTTTCACAAATAAAAATATCTAGTAGCTGGTTTATTTCTTTCTTTTCTCAGTGTTTATCCTTTTGAAATTGGAAAAGTGAAAACATGGCGTGACTAATGTTAATTGGCTGCGCCATCATCAGGATAGTAAAAGGTATCACAGGCAGCGCACTAGCATTTCCTAGTAAAAAAAAATGCCTTTAATGTGGTACTTATTTCATTTTTTTTCCTGCAACCACATAATATGGAAGAGGTGGCTCGACTTAATAAGTTTACTCCTGGACTTCTCTTGTTGTTTCTTTGATTTCTCGTGTTTTCAGCTTGGATGGCATATGTATCACCCATATTGTTTCCAAGGCCGTGAAGAATGAAATCAATTTTAACAAAAAACGTCTATTCTAACTAGAACCCTGGGCTTAATCCATTATTTAAGGGGCCAAAATTTTAAACTAAATCATTCTGCCCTAGGAATGAATAATTTTCAAAGAATCATATCATATCCTCCCCTTTAAGTTATATTTATTTCAGATAATACTACTACTGATATCTCACCGAAGCATCAAGCCACCTATGGCCAAAACAGCTGCGTACATTACTCCTCCGTCTCAATATATTCAAAGTTTAAGCTTTGCCCCCATTCGAAAAGCTCCATGTTTCCTTAAATTCTTCCTTACGGTCTCTTCTCAGCCCACACGGAGAGGACCTGTTTTTCGTTTTTCCCTATATAAATGGTTGAAAAGAACTATCGTTGGGAATCTGTCATCCTTCATTTGCAAAGCATGTCCCATAATTTCAACCTTTCTCTTATTATTAAAAAACAAAACAAGTTTTTCAACTGAAAGTAAGGAGCAACATTAAAAGGAACAGAAATTATTACGTATATGAGGAGTGCCTCCTCCTCAACATCTCGCTCTTTACGCTAAAGTTTTTTAATACTTTTAAAAAAGCGTCTTATTGTTCTAATTAAACAGCCCTCGTATTTCAGGAGTCATTATTAAAGAATTGCGACAAAATTAAAACTTTAGCGTAAAGAGCGAGGTGTTAAGGAGGGGCCACCCCCTTTATATACGTAATAATTCTGTTAGGTTTCATGTTTCAATGTTGTCCTTACTTTCAGTTGAAAAAACTTGTTTTTTTTATTTAATTTCTGATCGTTTATTAAAAAACACTAGAACCTCCACGGAAAAACCCCTCCCCAGGGAAATATTCTTTAGACAATTCAATCCCGGTGAACATTTACCAGAAAATTACTCTTAACCACTCTGCGCGTAAAACTGAGACGGAAAAGAGAAAGCAAGACATAAAAAGAATTTTTGATAAGAATTCTGGCAAATTCCCCCAGTGTGTAATTTCCCTTGACAAGTTCACTCCCTGGAAACTTTCCTCCTCATGGAGAATTCCCTCGTAGAAAAGTCCTCAGCGTAAAATCCCCCCCCCTACCGAAAATGTATGCCTATATTTCGGTTAGAAATACTATGCGCAAACAATGGGTAAATTTTATAACTTAAAGACCTTTCCCCTAGGACTGTGGGGGGGTAATGTTTTACCCAAAGACGTAGTCATTGGGCATTTCAACTATGATGAAGAAAATGATTATCTCAAAATTTTGATCGGAAGATTTTGGGGAAAAGGTGCGGGAAGAGGGCCTAGTTGCCCTCCAATTTTTTGTTCACTTAAAAGGGGCACTAGAACTTTTAATTTCCGTTTGAATGAGCCTTCCTCCGATATTCTAGGTCCACTGGGTCGATATGATCACCCCTGGGGAAAAAAATTAACACGCATCCGTGATCTTTCTTCTGGCAAAAAATACAAAATTCCACATTTTTGCAGATAGGAGCTCGAAACCTATACATAAAGGTTTTCTGATACGTTGAATCTGATGTTGTGATTTTCATTGAGATCACTTGACTCTTAGGGGCGTTTTCTTCTTTTTTCGATAATCAGGAACATTTTCTCGGGCTCGTAACCTTTGGTGGGTAAGACTAAACTTAATGAAAATTCTATATTTGAAATTAGCATAAAAAGCCAATTCTTTTGATATATATATATATATATATATATATATATATATATATATATATATATATATATATATATATATATATATATATATATATATATATATATATATATATATATATATATATATATATATATATATATATATATATATATTGGTATCAATTTTGTTTTTTAGAGTTTCGGTTACTGTTGAGTCGAGTCGCTCCTTACAGTTACAGTGGCAAAGACTTACAATTCTTTGCCACGAACTGTTTGATACACCTAGATGGTAGGACACACTAATATTATCGTGAAACTTGTTTTCTCGTATATGGTCAGTCAACAGGGTAGCTGAAATTACTCGTCGACAAGTCTAATGGAAAATATATAATAAATCCTCCTCCGTCTTCAGTAGCATCGATGTTTCAGAACCGTACTTGACCATTGTTATAACTGAAGCTTCCAATGGTCTAGTCCTGGTTAACAGACTTATCTTCCTATTCTTCGAAAAAAAAATTATTTGTGAAAAACACTCTTGATCTTGGCTGTTCTACTTTTTTGTATCTTCACTACGTTCACCATCTTTACTGATAATAATACCCAGGTAAGTGAGACCATCCACTTGATGAATCTTCTACCCAGCATCACCTCTTCACCTTCCTTTATTTCTAGTCTAAGCGACTTCACATTCTCAACAGAAATTTTCAATTCTATTCTTGCACCCTGAACTCGCACAACCTCTAAAAATTCCTTCATTGTACTTACATTTTCATCTAGGACACTCTAAACCATCGACGCAATCTAAGTGAAAGAGAGTTTTACCTCTCCATTAGATTTCATGCTTTCCCATAGCCTTTGTTGTGCTTCTTAAGACATAAAAACAAATGATCAAATGATAATCAAAATGATTATTTCATCTCAAAATTCCATCAAAATGATCATAGGCAGCGTAACAGCACTTTCTAAGCAAACAGCGAAGTGGCCTCTATGTATTATTTATTTTCCTTTCATTTCCCAAGCCACTTCGTATAGAAGGAGTTGTCGTAGAAAATTTGAAGAGAGCTCATTCGATTGCAATTTGGAAGCTCTAGTGCCCTATTTAAGAAGCAAAAGCAATTGATAGGTAATAGCCCCACGCCTTGGCATACCCATTTTATCTGCAATTCCCACGAAGACACCGGACAAAAATTTTGAGTCACCTGATCATATTTTTGATATAGCCATTTCATTTGGCATAATTGAAAGGTTCGAAACTATGCTTTTAAGACTGATATGACCCCACAAAGTCCCTGGGGCAAGGGGTCTAAGTTGTGAAATTTGCCCATTGTATATATGTAGGATTTGTTTTCGGGAAACAGTGGCTTCTTTGATCTTGGGTCTCCACAGAGGCTAAGGATATTAAGGGGATGCTTTCAGGGAATGTTGAACTAACTTAAAACACACTATGTGCATGCAGGTTTTCAAAACGGCCTATTTTAGGAACGGCTTAGGGTATTAAGTTAGTAATTACAAGGATGTTAAACTATACAAAGGCTACTATGTGCATGCTTCTACTACAACTAATACTGCTACTAACACTAATAATGCTTCTAATACTCCTGCAACTAGTATTACTGTTGTATCTGCTACTATAATATTACTATTTTCAAGGCTAAGGGTATTAAGGCGAAATATTCAAGGAATGTTTAGGGGGTTCTGAATTAAATTTAAAATCACTATATGCATGCAGGTTGTCAAAAGGGCTTATCAGTAATATCACAGGAACAGCTAAGGGTATTAAATTTACAGAGCTTGTTGGCTGGGATATTGAACCAGTCAAAAGGAACTATGTTCATACTGCCACTGCTATTACTGCTATTACTACTACTACTACTACTACTACTACTACTACTACTACTACTACTACTACTGCTACTACTACTACTACTACTATTACTACTACTACTACTATGACTGCTACTACTACTATTGCTAAGGGTGTAAAATTGAAACTCTCAGGGGATGTTGAGGAGAACATTTAACTAAATCAGAACATACTATGTACATGCAGGTTGTAAAACAATATATATTAGCAATATCTCATGAATGACTGAGTGTATCAGGTCGAAAATTTCAGGGTACGTTGTGGAAATTATTAACAAACGAGAAGGCACTATGTGCATACTACTCTTACTATTATTACTACAACTATTATTACAACTACTACTACTACTACTACTACTACTACTACTATTACTACTACTACTACTACTACTACCAGTACTACTACCACTTTTACTGCTGCTACTACTACTACTACTACTGCTACTTCTTCTACCATGGGCCTCCCGATTCTCTTTTATTCAGGGGAAGGGATTATCAGATTCAACTGAATCTCTACCAAATTTTTACAGAATTAAAAAAAAAACTACCTTTACACATGCTGAATTATCCAGAGATCGCCTAATATGTATAAAATCATATTTAGAAAGAAATTTACCGAGTTTTTATTGCTTTCCACTTCTAAATGTTTTGAGACATAGACACTAATCCAAAAATTACTTTCACAGGCTAGTGTCAGCACGTGATCAAGTTGTTTTTCATTCATTGTAGACCTAAAAACAGTTTTAACCGACTTGAGCTTGCTATACATTCTTTCTAAACATTCACTCATAGGCAGCCCTATGCCCAATGCCGCCTAAATGACGGGCTTGTTTAATCCCTTTAAAGACGTCCATAACGAAATTTTGGTCAATATTCATTGTAGTAAGCAGAGATATCATACCTGGAAATATTGATTGCAATCCGGGATCTCCACTTGCTATGGTATCATCAGGTAGCAGCAGGACCTTAGGAATTGGTGAGGCAGTTATTGCCACAAGAATGCTTTCACTGACGAAAACTGTAGCGAATGAAATGTTGTCATCTCGCTAGTATCCGGCGGTGGCAGTTTTGGATTTTGTGCAAATCGCGGCTATTGGCAAATGACTCACTTTATGATTGTTAGGTATTTGATTTTAATTCTTATTATTTTGTCTTCTATTGAATTTTATTTGTCTTTAAATTTTTTTTGCTGTTTTCTTCACTGGTTTAATTGGCTTTGTTGACTTTCCGCATTTGTTTTTTGGTTTTTTCTTCGGCATTTTCCTTGTTTATATTATTTTGTTCGCACTGAAGAAGGAAGGTAGCTGTTCTTTCGAAATATTCGTTTTCCGTGTTTCTTTAGTATTTTCGTTTGGCCTTTAAAAGCCCCATTATTGATCGTTTTCTTTTTTTATATCGTCTCGCTTTTACTTCTTTAACACCGTGAACGGGTCCTTAGGCAACGGTGCTATCACATATTTGGTGCTTCTTCCAGATCGTTATGAAGATGACGAACATGATCTTTATAATAGTCTTTATTTTTTTTACGTCACATTCAAAGCATTTGACATTTACACGGTTGGGTCTGGTTAAAGAAACATTACATTTCTTATCCCCACCTGACATTTCCAAGCAATTGTTAAAATAACTACTATCCAAGCTAATTTCACAAAACCACCAGTACGTCACCCAAAAGAAATCTAACAATGCATTAGATTATAGCTAGTCTTCTCTAATGCTCTCTTAGTTACACCGTTCAAACCTACCGATTCACCGACAAAAATGCAGTCTAATAAAATGCATTATTTTTCTTTTTTCCGTAGACACTAATACCTAACTTAGGCAAGATAAAGGTATGGTAACCCCAACTTGTAAGAAGCTTAGAAAATCGAAAAAAGAAATTTATTGAGGAGATTAAATGGGAGATGGATATGGAACAATAGCTGAATCGAATCGTAAAAATTCAAACAAAATCGGAGAAAAATTCACATCTATATCCTAACGACTTTCATGAAAAATTAACTGCTTAATTATTGCGTAAAATACAATATCTTATTTTTTTCGAGATTTTCTTTCGCAATATTGCATTTTAAATTCTCTGTTATTTTATCCATTCCTCTGCAATTCTTTCTTGAATTTCTCAGTTGATTTTCTGATTTCCCAGTCAATTATTATTCTAAGACGCCGAAGAAAGCTTCAATTTATAACAAACGATTATATCTAAGAATTATTCCAAGAAGCCAATAATTGAAAATATATTTTTGTGCTTTAGCAGCTAAAAAAGTTTTGTTAAAGCTTCTCTTGGAAAGGACTAAATTTACGGGGCCGATCATCTATTTTTGGTTAAAGTTCCTCTTGGTGTCATAGGTTGCAAATTAATTGTTCTGACAGTGCTGCAAATTATGATTTCTTCGCTGGAAAGTCATCCGAATTCGGTTACTAGCGGTAACCAAATAAGCGTGCCAAGTCACCGAATTTGAAGAACGGACGGATTGAACATGACTAAACTACCGAATCTAATGAACTTCGTAACCGAACGGGAACGGAATAAACATGTAAAATTGCAACCAAATGTGACAGGAACTGCCGAAATCTATCAAATTTGGTTACCAATAGGAATAAAAAGGACATGCTAGATCATCAAACTTTGAAATGGACGAGGAAAAGTATAGAAAATTTTCCTCTTCGAAAAGATCTACCAAATCACCAAAAATTTGGGAGAGGAAGGGCTGCGCACCAACCCCCCCCCCCTCTCGGGATGCCCCTGGTGACTACCAATACTTATACTACTGTTATTACTGCTACTACTACTACTATAATTAAAACTACTGCTACAATTGAGGCTAAGGGTATTAAGGAGGTTTCAAACAATGTTGAGGGGGATGTTGAACTAAATCAAAACACACTATGCGCATGTAAATTATCAAATGGACCTATCACCTAAGTCTCAGGAACAGCATAGAGCATTAAGTTGAAACTTTCATGGCATTTCAACGGAGATGTTGAACTAACCAAAAGGCACTACGTGCACACCGCTACTATTACTACTACTAGTAAGGATAGGGCTATAAAAATCAAACTTTCAGGGAATGTTTGGCTAAGGCTAAGGCAATAAAAGTGAAACTTTCAGAATATCTAAGTGCATGAAGGCTGTCAAAAATGTAAGGGCACACAAAGTGCCCTTCAGCCGTGAAGTTGGAATTTTAAGGGCACAACTAAACAAAGGGCACTTTGTGTGTGCTACTGCTACTGTTAATTCTACTATTATTATTTACCTTACTACTTCTACTAAGGCTGAGGCTATAAAGGTGAAACGTTCAGGAAGTAATGAGAGAGATTTTAAACTAAATCAAAATACACTATATATATATATATATATACTATACACTAATATAATATTCCTTGCTACGTTTCTAACTTACCTCTCTAAGACAGCATGCTGTTTTCATGCAAACTATTTTCTTAAAATAATTCTCTCCATATTCTACATCGTAAAATTTTAGACTCTAGTCTCATATTCAAGTGTTCCTGTGAGGTTTCTCTCAAATATTCATCCTGTTTTCTACCAACGAAGTGACTTCGTACAAGGTACGAAGTTATCCTTCATAAATTTCAGCTTTAGATAAACTCTAGATATTGCTAGATGATAATCTTCACTGTTAAAATCAATAATAGCATTCCTCTATACCCTAATTAATTAACGTAGATAATTTCGGAGACCACACTGCCTTTCCATGACGATAAATAAAAGTTCAAATAGGGATAAAATCCTTTTAATAGACAGTGATAATATAACTTCACAAAAATACCAGATATTTCGGTCATATATAGTGACCGTCATCAGTATTAAAACTAAAATAAAACACTTTAAAACAAAAGTTTATATACTAAATTAAATAACACTACATATTATTTGAATCCCTAATTCTTTTCAAAGCAAAGGCGGAAGCTATTCTCTTTGACCTTCTTGGATTCGGTTCATTAGCGTTCAATGATGTAACATTTGGACAAAGGTCAACTACATTGGGTGAATTGAACTTTACTCTCTCAGATTTTAATAAATTATCATAGATAGAGTTCAGCCCATATTCACCTGTATCACGATTCAAAGCAATATTCCTGAATAAGATTTTCTTTATTTCAAGAATTTCACGAAAATTTTGCTTTAAACCCCGATCCCTAGAAATCAAAGAGACATTCTCGAACAAAATAAAATGGTCTGGAAAATTAAAAATATGTTCAGAAAGGGCTGAAGTGAAATCTTCAGACTTAGAAACTTGCTTTAAAGCCGAAGAAATAGAATCTTTGTGTTGTAATAATCTCATTTCCAAACTCTGGTTAGTACGTCCCACATATGAGCTTCCACAGGTACATGGGATCTGATAAACCCCACTTTGTTGTCCCAATGAAGTTCGATCCTTCCCAGAAGTTAGATAACTACCCAAAGTATAATTACTCTTTATAGCTACCGTTATACCATTGCTTTGTAAAATTCTTTTAAGTTTTTCACTTAGCCCGGGTACATCTGGTAAGGAACAAAAAACATCCTTCTCCCGAGTTGTCTCCAAGACTTCCTTAGAAAGCTCTAGAAACCTTTTTCTTCTTTTTGAAAAAGTCTGGTTAATTAACCATTCTGGATACATGTTACTTATTAGTATTTTTCTTAGAAAAGACAACTCCTCCTCAACAAATTTTGGAGAGTAAATACTAAAGATCCGATCAGTTAAAGAAATGATCAAACCAACTTTAACTTGGCGAGCGTGACCGGAATTATAAGACAAAAATCCATTGTTACTTGTCGGTTTTCCGTAAATTTTAAAATCCAGACTACTTTGCTTTTTCAAAAGAAGAACATCAAGAAAAGGAAGTCTCCCATTCTCTTCCAATTCAACAGTAAACTTTAAATCCCCTCCCAAACAATTAAGATGTTCCAAAAATCCTTTTAATTCCTCCTCCCCATAATTCCATACTGAAATAATGTCATCCATATACCGGCCCCAGAAAATATGTTTTAAAAAATATGGAATGGGAAGAGAATGGGAAACTTCCTTTCCTTGATGTTCTTCTTTTGAAAAATCAAAATAGTCTGGATTTTAAAATTTATGGAAAACCGACAAATAACAATAGATTTTTGTCTTATAATTCCGGTCATGCTCGCCAAGTTAAAGTTGGTTTGATCATTTCTTTAACTGATCGGATCTTTAGTATTTACTCTCCAAAATTTGTTGAGGAGGAGTTGTCTTTTCTAAGAAAAATACTAGTAAGTAACATGTATCCAGAATGGTTAATTAACCAGACTTTTTCAAAAAGAAGAAAAAGATTTCTAGAGATATCTAAGGAAGTCTTGGAGACAACTCGGGAGAAGGATGTTTTTTGTTCCTTACCATATGTACCTGGGCTAAGTGAAAAACTTGAAAGAATTTTACAAAGCAATGGTCTAAGGGTAGCTTTAAAGAGTAATAATATTTTGGGTAGTTATCTAAATTCTGGGAAGGATCTAACTTCATTGGGGCAACAAAGTGGGGTTTATCAGATCCCATGTACTTGTGGAAGCTCATATTTGGGACGTACTAACCAGAGTTTGGAAATGAGATTATTACAACACAAAGATTCTATTTCTTCGGCTTTAAAGCAAGTTTCTAAGTCTGAAGATTTCACTTCAGCCCTTTCAGAACATATTTTTAATTTTCCAGACCATTTTGTTTTGTTCGAGAATGTCTCTTTGATTTCTAGGGATCGGGGTTTAAAGAAAAATTTTTGTGAAATTCTTGAAATAAAGAAAATCTTATTCAGGAATATTGATTTGAATCGTGATACAGGTGAATATGGGCTGGACTCTATCTGTGATAATTTATTACAATCTGAGAGAGTAAAGTTAAATTCACCAAATTTAGTTGACCTTTGTCCAAATGTTACATCATTGAACGCTAATGAACCAAATCCAAGTAGGTCAAAGAGAATAGCTTCAGCCTTTGCTTTGAAAAGAATTAGGGATTCAAACAATATGTAGTGTTATTTGATTTAGTATATAAACTTTTGTTTTAAATTGTTTTATTTTAGTTTTACTACTGATGACGGTCACTGTATATGTGACCGAAATATCTGGTATTTTTGTGAAGTTATATTATCACTGTCTATTAAAAGGATTTTATCCCTATTTGAACTTTTATTTATCCTAATTAATTAAAAAAACTTTTTCCACAAAACAAGTTTTTCAAAGAAAAGTAAAGAACTCCATTAAACCAAAAATGAGCAAAAAAGTCAAATAATCTACCAAGCGTGAAACTATCACAAATCAGCATTGATAAAAAGTGAAACCCAAAACGAACAGAAATTACAATACATAACCGAGTCAAACTCAAAACAAACAGAAATTAACATAGGTAGGGCTCGAAATTTCTATGCCTTCTCAAGGCCGGGACATAATTTGCACTATACTGAAAAAATATAAATATTTTTCTTTTATAATTTTAATAAATGAAATAATATTAACATTTTGATTACTAAATATCAGTATAAGTATATTAAACTGACAATGCACATTCACTTGTATTTTTTCAGTAAAGTGCAAATTACGGCCATGGGAAGGCATAGGCGTTTTGAGCCCTACTCATGTTAATTTTTCTTCGTTTTGTGTTCGACTCGATTATTTATTGTAATTTCTGTTCGTTTTGGGTTTTATCTATTTATCGATGCTGATTTGTGGTAGTTTCACGCTTGGTAGATTATTTGATTTTATTTTGCTCATTTTCGGTTTAATGGAGTTCTTTACTTTTCTTTGAAAAACTTATTTTGTGGAAAAAGTTTGTTTTAATTAATTTCTGTTCGTTTTATATAGACATAGTCTTTTCAGGGAAAAAGATGATAATACTTTAAATCTTTTCGTTTCTCTTAAGACTTCATAGTTTGGCCTGCTTTATGTATGCTGGAGAAAAATTTTCAGCAATTTTTAACAACATAAACCCTTTCAAAACTTGAACACAAATAGTAGTTTTTAATTTAGTTTCATACCTCCTCTAGTTGACTTGATACCATTCGCAAAAAAAATCTGTTTACTTTCTTTGATAGATTGGAATCGATTGGATACACTTACACTATTTTGATTTGGGTAAATTTTAAGAGCAGAAGTATCCCCGAAAGTTTGAACATAATACCCTCAGTCGTTCTTGGGATACTGCTGAAATGTCTTATTGGGAATTAGCATTAACAGAGTGCATTTTGATTTAATCTTTAGGCAAATTTAGTTTTTAAACACAATTGGCAAATGGGAAGGTAGGCTTGGGAGGGGGATTAGTTGCCCTCCAATCACTTTCGACTATTAAAAAGGGCATTAGCCCTTTCTATTTTCAATCGAATGAGTCCTTTTCGAAGCTCCTACGGCAACTCCTTCGATACGAGGTGCTCTGGTATAAACAAAAAAATGTAATACATTGTACCCACATCGGTCTTTCAGAGGCAACGCTGTAGCGCTGCCTATAGTAAAGGCCATACGGCTCCAATGTTTTATTATTATAATTAAAAAAAACATTCCGAAAAATAAGTTTTTCAAAGAAAAGTAAAGACCATTTTAAACTTAAGCTAAGTATATACAAATACCTTTTAAAATTCAAACTCAAAACGACCAGAAATTAAAACTAATGAATAAATGAAACCCAAAACGAACATAAATTAAATAAACAATCATAGCAAAAAACATACAACAAGTAATAATATAAATGAATAAATAGATCTTAGAGCGAGTAATGCTTAGATTGAATATGAAAATCAAGCCCAAAACGAAAACAAATATTTTGCTATTAAAGTATAAATGAAACTTAAAACGAACAGAAATTAAATAACAATCAATAAGAACAAACAAAAATGTTTGTTCGCATTGATTGTTATTTAATTTCTATTCGTTTTAAGTTTTATTTATACTTTAATAGCAAAATATTTGTTTTCGTTTTAGGCTTGATTTTCATATTCAATCTAAGCATTACTCGCTTTAAGATCTATTTATTCATTTATATTATTGCTTGTTGTATGCTTTTTGCTATGATTGTTTATTTAATTTCTTTTCATTTTAGGTTTAATTTATTCTTTAATTGTAATTTCTGATCGTTTTTAGTTTGAACTTTAAAAAGTATTTGTATCTTCTGATTTTAATTTTAAAAAGGCCATTACTTTTCTTTTAAAAACTTATTTTTCGGAAAGTTTTTTTAATTAATTTTTGTTCGTTTTTGATTGCAAAAAGTTTCAAGTTTTTATGGCAGGGGGGGGTTCTTACTGTCCGATTATTCTTGACTTTAAAATACAGATCTAAAACTTTCAATTTACATCGAATGAGGCTTTTTTCAAAGTCAATACGATTACCTCTTTGATAAAAACCTTATATATGAACAATAGAAAGATTGCATAACTTATGGACAGCGATTGACAACAATGAATGGATTGAAAAAATAGCTCCAATATGGGGGTTTAGACCATTTCGCTTGCTGACACAAAGAGATCACGACTGTTTGGAATTGACCTTAATAGGAATTTGTGTGCCAAAGCAATTTTGCATCTATCACAGAGTATGTATTTTAACCTTATAATTGGATAATTATGATAGATTTCCTATGTGTTCTTCCCATACAAAACCCCTTCCCATAAGTTATAAACCCCTCTTAATAAGTTATGCCCCAGGGCATTACTTACAAAGCCTACCCCTGGGCCCTGGTGGGCTGTGTCGACACCGGAGTTTTTTCGTTATTGGAACTTTGAACTATTTTAACAAAATGTCTATCTCAAAAATTTTATCTGATCTATTTAGGGCGTAGAGGAGATAGAGGGGCTAGTTGCCTTTCAATCTCTTTTGACTCTTAAAAAGTGAACAATAACTTTCAATTTTCAATCAAATGAGCCCTAAAGTTTATACGAGCATCCCTTCCATAAGAAATAATATGAAGGATTCAGAGATTCCTTAAATTATAACCCTTGCCCTGAGGGCTTTGAGGGAGTTTTAATCCTCAAAGACCTAATTTCAAGAACTTAAAACTACGTTTAATGAAATGGCTGTCTTAAAATTTTGATTGGATGTGTTTGGGGAAAAGGTGGGCATGAGAGGGGGGTTAGTTGCCCTCAAATCCCTTTCGAATATTACAAAGCGCACTAGCCTTTGGAATTTCCAATCGAATGAGCAGTTTTTGAAGTTTCTACAACACCGCCTTCAATAAGAACCTTATATGCCCCCAGGGCATAACTTAAAACCCTTGCCCTGAGGGTTGTGGGGGATTGTCTTCCTCAAAAACATATTTTCAATCTAGAAATCAACTACGCTGAACAAAATGGCTATCTCAAAATTTGATTGGATGTGTTTGGGGGAATGATGGGCGTGGGGGGGGGGCTATTTGCCTTCCAATCACTTTCAAATATTAAAAAGGGCACTAGCCCTTTGAATTTCCAATCGAATGTGCCTATTTTGAAGTTTCTATGACAACGCCTTATGTAAAAACCTTATATGCCCCCAGGGCATAACTTAAAACCCTTGCCCTGAGGGTTGTGGGGAGTGTCCTCCTCAAAAATATATTTTCTATATGGAAATGAACTACGTTGAGCGAAATGGCTAATACAAAATTTCGATTGGAGGTTTTGGGGGAAATGATGGGCGTGGGGGGGGGGGCTATTTGTCCTCCGATTGTATTTGACTATTAAAAATGGCATTAGCCTTTTGAATTTCCAATCGAATGAGCCTGTTTTGAAGTTTCTACGACAACGCCTTCTATAAAAACCTTATATGCCCCCAGGGCATAACTTAAAACCCTTGCCCTGAGGGTTGTGGGGGAGTGTCCTCCTCAAAAACGTATTTTCTATCTGGAAATCAAATCCGCTGAAAAACATGACTATCACCCACTTTGTATGGTCGGTTATTGAGAGACGGAGTGGCGTGGAGGGGGGCTTGTTGCATCCTCAGCATTTGCAATAATTAAAATTGAGTCTTCAGCTTTGAATTTGTAATCGAATGCTTCTTGAAATTTCGACGATAAAACCTTCTTCTCGAACCTTAAATTCTCTCAAGGCATAACTTAAAACCCTTGCCCTGAAGGTTCTAGGGGAGTGTCCTCCTCAAAAATATATTTTCTATCTAGAAATTAACAACGGGGAACAAAATGGCTAGCTCAAAATTTTGAGTGGATGTGTTTTGGGAAATGATGGGCGTAGGGGGGGGAGGCTAGGAGCAGTCCAACCACTTGAGACAAATAAAAAGGGAACTAGCCCTTTCATTTAATATCGAATAAGGCTGTTACGAAGTTTATACATCAACGCCTTCTATGACAACCTTATATGCCCCCAGGGCATAACTTAAAACCCTTGCCCCGAGGGTTGTGGGGGAGTGTCCTCCTTAAAAATATATTTTCTATCTTGAAATCAACTACGCTGAACAAAATAGCTATCTCTAAATGTTGATTGGATGTTCGTGAGGGAATAGTGGGCGTAGGAGGGGGGCTAGTTTCCCTTCAATCGATTTAGACTATTAAAATGGGCACTATCTCTTCGAACTTCCAATCGATTGAGCCTATTTTGAAGTTTCTACAACCATGTCTTCTATAAAAACCTTATAGGCCCCTAGGGCATAACTTAAAAGCATTACCCCGAGGGTTATGGGGGAGTTTCCTCCTCAAAAAGACATGTTCCATTGGGAAGTCAACCACGCTTAACAAAATAACCATCTAAAAATTTTGATTGGTGTTTTTTGAGAAATGAAGGGTCTGGGGGGGGCTAGTTGCACCCAAACAACTTTTGACTATTAAAAAGGGCACTAGCACTTTAAAGTCGTATCGAATGATTTGGTTTTTAAGTTTTTATGACAACACTTTCTACAAAAATCTGATATGCCCCAAAGGACTAACTTACTACCCTTGCCCTGAGGGTTTTGGGGGAGTTCCCTCCTAAAAAACTATTTTTATGTCTATAAATCAATTACGATGAACAAAATGTATATCTCAAAATTTTGATTGGTTGTGTTAGGGGAATAATGGGCGTGGGGGGGCTAGTTGCCCTCCAATTACTTTCGACTATTTAAAAGACAATAGCTTTTTGAATTTCCAATCTGATGGTGCTTTATTGAAGGTTCTAAGACAAAATCTTCTATAATAATCTCCTGTGCCCCCGGAGTGTAATTTAAAAGCCTTGTCCAGAAGGTTTTTGGGGGAGTGTTCTCCTAAAAAGGGTATTTTCGTTCTTGAAATAAGCTGTCCTTAACAAAAGTGTCATCTCAAAATTCTCCTGGGTTTTGTTTGGTGAAGTGATGGGCGTGAGGGGAGGGGGGCTCGTAAAACTGCAAAAACTTTTGACTGTTAAAAAGGACACTATCCCTTTAGCTTCCAATAAATTGAGACTGTGTTGAAGTTTCTACAACAACGCCCTTTGCAAAAACCTTATATGTCCTCAGGGTCTAATTTGAAATTCTTACCCGGAGGGTTGTGGAAGCTAGTCCTCTTGAACAATATTTTTTCTCTCAGGAAATCAACTTTGCTAAGCAAAAGGGCTCTCTCACACTTTCGAAGGGAGGTTGGGGGGACGGGGGGGCGTGGGGGGGCGGCTAGTTGTCCTCCGATCTCTTTTGACTATGGAAAAGGGCACTAGAACTGTCGATGTCCAATCGAATGATCCTCTTTTGAAGTTTCTAAGACAACCCCATCATATGAAGTGCCTCTGGGAAAAAAATAATAAATAATAATAATAAAACATTGGAGCTGTATGGCCTTTACTATAGGCAACGCTAGTAGTAAGGCAATGCACAGTCCGGCCAGTGATTGCGTAATATGCCTTACCACGGGCCAGGCATCTATATATTTGAACCCTACGCCT
>NC_142801.1:67901404-67930514 GCF_049724085.1 Artemia sp. Qi Xiang Cuo | reverse complement strand
AAGCGCCAGCGGAATGTGACCGTCAACTTCAAAGAACCATCCTTGTGGCCCATTGTCCTCGACTGTGTTAATGTCGGGGAACTCACAAGGATTCTCAAGCCATTGATAGTTCCCACATGGCAAAGAGTAGTTGGACATTGCCGAGGGTTATATCGAGTTCATGTCCAAGAACACTTCTTTTGATTGTACACAGGTGCTGTTTGGTCCGCTTGTATGTTATTATAAAACGCGGTCACCGTTAAAAACGTACCCACCCCTCATTAAAAATACTACAAAAAGGTCTTGGTCTAAGTCGGGGAGCATGCATCAATACTCCCTACTAAGTTTATAAATTAAATAGAGCACTAAATGTGGTGTAGAAAAATAGTAGCCTATATCTAACCCGAACTCTGAATAGATCTGTTCTGTGTTCTTACAGACTATATCAAACAAAGTTAGAACGTCACTGGCAAAGTACAGTCTACAATAATCCCACCCATTTTTACAATCCCCCTTGGACCACACCTTCTTGGAAAACTCATAATCCTCGGCTGTGCATTCACTGTTGGTCAGTGAATTGTGAAAAGCTTCAATTGGAGGTAGTTTCTCCTCGCTTAAGCGTGCGCCAGAGCAGTAATAGTCGTATGCATATATACCTTTGCAGGTCAACAGGTCATACATTTCACTGTCTGGAAAGTGCTGTTTAAGCAAGGGAAAGCTATCAAAATTGTCGCTTTTTTGCACTTGAATCAATTGACTCAATGCCTTAGGAAAAAAACTAAAGGAATCTAAAAACCTGATTTTATTCTAGCACGTACGTTCATTATCCACTGCCTGCCATTTCAGTTCGAGAAGCAATAACTTTTCGGCTGATTTGGGAATTATGTTGTAGATAAATGAATTATTTACCCGTGGACAATCTACTCCCCCTCCCTCCCTGTGCCTACGTGCCAGTGCCGGTAAAATAAATTTTAAGTCATAATTATAGTTATGAATAAAAACAGGGATAAAAAACTGCTGGCTAACATTGGAATTACACGATTGATGCGCAACCCCCCTAAAATTACTACCCTCCGAGGATATTTCCTGCCACAAGTGATTATGATCTCTGACTTACCCCCTCCCCCTCTTTTCCCTTTAGTCTCCTTATCCCTCTCCTCTGCAAACTCCCCCTTACAAACCCAACATATTTTTTTATTTTTAATCGCGAGACGATCCTCTGCCAACAACACTATTGGATAATGTGTATTTATCAAACGAGAAATAGCACCATTAACGGTGCCAATTAGTTTGGTCAATGCCTTGACCATGCACTCGGGCCCCTCATCCAATGTTTCTACTATTTCTAACAACTGCATGGTGTTAGAACTATCTCTTTGCGCATGGGCATAGGACACTGCAATAGTCCGATGTTCTTTGACTCGGTTTGGAAATTGGGGGTCGTTCACCTCCACCAGCTTAGCTTCACAGTCTAAAGATATTTTGTCGCACTGGAGAAGGGTGTTCTGGAAATTTTTGAATCGTAGAATGGCTCTATCCCCTGAAACCGTTTCCACTCTCTGGTAGCCATGTCGGCTAAAATGCTTCATATGACCCCGTAGTTTTATATCACTACGGAATTGTGACAAGCATGTTGGACAGTAGAAACGTTCCCCATTATGCTTACCACCCCCCAGAACTCTACTAATGTCTGTGATCGGATTAAAATGGCCAATTGAATTGACAGGGTCACTAGGTGGAGTGTATAACAACCAAATCCAGTGTCTGACCAAATCAATTGACGGACCCCTTACAGGGAAGACCACCCCCTTCTCTTTTTAAACGAGCCCCATCTTCAAATTCAGTTTCATACTGAACCACAGTAACGCCGATATTTAAGTGGGCATTAGCCCTTTCAAAAATGTCA
The DNA here is from genome assembly GCF_049724085.1 of Artemia sp. Qi Xiang Cuo. Lineage (NCBI taxonomy): Eukaryota > Metazoa > Arthropoda > Branchiopoda > Anostraca > Artemiidae > Artemia > Artemia sp. Qi Xiang Cuo. The sequence goes on along the minus strand of NC_142801.1, from coordinate 67,928,629 downwards.
ATGGATCGAAGCGTTACTGGGTATTTTCCCTCTAAACATGAGAAATCTACAATGGGAAAATTGGACCCTTCCTTCCCATGTACAGCCCAATTGTCTAAATTCTTCTTGGTAGCGTCATCTGCTAGAGGCTGAAATGCTGATATGAGGAAAGCATATCTGAAACACTTTTGACCTGTTTCAAAACAGATCCACTGGACACCGCGACAACCTTCTAGATCTTGATTATATTTGAAAACTACTGCTCTTTTCCCACCGGCCCCCCCTCTTAAAATAAAATCTTTCTTAAATTTACAAATATTTACACTTAAATTTTCAACAAATAGAACTAGAGATCCACTACCATATTCGTTAAAGTTCTCAAAATGCCCAATAATTTGATCTACCTAATCCGCGAAAGCACCCCCAAAATTTTCTAAATTCGAATAAATTATGCTCATCTTGGAATGTATATAATGATAATAAACTTCACTTTTTCCCTCATTTAAATAGAACACCTTTAGAACAATAGAGACCTTAATTGAATCCCTCCCCCACAACTGAATTTGATTCTCCAGAAGTGCACGAATTTTATCTACATAGTTGTGTACAATTTCTACGGGATGAAAAACAAATTTTCCCCCCATAAGTGTATTAAAGGGATCACCAAACGTCGCAGTGTAAACATCTATTGCATTTAAAATTCTGCTGGTCAATTGAAAATCGGGAAGGGCTGTACCCCCCTCCCCCTCGTGTATATTACCCCCACTTCCCCGTTTTTAAACACAATCTGGCGAATGTTCCACTTCAGTTGTTTGAAGTGGACTCGTTAGGGTATCGCAGGCTGGAGGAGGAGGAGGAGAAGGGTTCCCAGTTAATTCGTTTGTAAAATCCTCTAAAATTTGTAGGGTATTTGGGCTCAAGTCCCCCAGCTCAACTGTGCTATTATCTACATTAAAAAGAAAATCATTAAAAAAATCATCAATATTATCAGGTATTTCATTGTCATGTAAAATGCTATCGTCCGGTGTTAAATTGTTTGGGGACTCCACATTTGCCTCCTCTCCTTCACCAGCTGATGAGGATGATGATGAATATTGGACCAATGGTCGTCCAACCTATAAATGAAAAATAGCTTATTTTCAAAGTGTTCAAATCATCCCTACTGTTTTTAAAATTTGGATTATTATTTAAAGTCATCGCTTAGTAGTAGCATTTGGTTAATTCAACTGAAAGTTCCAAAATATCAAACTTAATATAAGATATTTACAATCTAAAGCATCGCTTTACATAGAAGGCGACAATTTGATTTTGTTCAATAAAGAGATAGTCAAATATTTAAACTACTAAAACTAAATAATTATGGTTTTCGGTGCTTTTTGGGCCCGCATCGCTTCCCTGTGGCACTTCCCGGGCCCGCAGTGCTTCCCACAACTCTTCCTGTGGCGCATCTCTGGCCCGCAGCGCTTCCCACTGCGCTTCTCGGGCCGCAGTGCTTCCCGCGACGCTTCCCCGGCCCCACCACGTGGCTCCCGGCCCCCCCGTTACACAATGCCCGTCAAAAGTTGAAATATTCGCTTAGACTGCATAAGTCGCTATTTTTTTTTCTCTCTAATTCCATACAGATTCAGTGAACTCATGAGCTTAATTATTGTAAGCCGCGCGAGTGTTCCAATTTCCAGGATTGAACTTCAAAATGTCGGAAACCGTTAGCTTGGTTCCCCCTCGCTAAAATCAATGCAATGGTTTGTAAGCTATTTTCAGTGTAAATTAGAACGTCAATATGTGCAATAGATAAAAGGAATAATCTCTCTTAAAACTATGTGAAGAATAGCATTCACGGAGTTTCAAAGGTACCTAAAAATATTTGCTTATGAGATGGCGGCGAATAGATATGTGGAATGCATTGAAAATAGTAAAGATTAGAAAAAATAGCATTTTGAGTTTCAAAGGCGGTGATTATTAATAGAAATTACATAAAAATATTCGCTTATGAGATATCGAAGCGATAGCAAAGATTAGAAAAGAGTGGTTTCTTAGCAAAAAAATTACATTTAGATATGTAATAGGGGTTAATATCTCGCTGAGATAAGTTTATATTGGGTTGAAAAATAGTGAAATGAAAAACATTGGAAGAAATAGATATATATATATTTATATAATATAGGTATGAAAAAAATGCTCACATTTACAAATCCTGGCTGCACTTGGGTACCGGATGGTCCAGGTAGTGCGTGTTGGAGGGCGGACGGGGTGGCAGCGCTATGTTCTTGCGCAGCTGGGCCTGCAATGTCATGGGCTTGGGGAGTTGGAGCAGCGTGGCTCACCATCATGTGAGCAGTCATCCACTCTCTTTTTAGCTTTCTACATGACTGCATAGGGGCTGGCACGGATGGGGTTGCTTCACCCACTCTCGCTTTCTTATCGGGTGGCGGTGACGGACATTCTTCACAATTTGCCTTAAAAAGAGAAAAAATTTAGTATGAAATAATGATTTCCTTTTTTTACAGAAGAAAAATTAGTCATGAAAAATTAGCCCCCCCCCACCTTTCACCAATGTCCTAAAAATATTGTTAGGCATTAATTTTGGAAATAACTCATTTCCATGCTTCCATACCACATAGAATTACGCAAAGCCTGTAACCACACAAGGTTAATTAACAATAATATCTCTTTTCACGCGAAACTGTTTTTTAATTCGATGGGAAAAACTATCCTTCTCAGAGAAACCTTTTGGCTAAGCCGCTATCCAAATTTTTTTATATTTACCAAAGCCGGATGTACTTTAAAGGGTGTCAGTAATTATCAGCTTTTAAATCGTTGCGAGAAATTTGTAAGTCAAGCAACAGCCGTGAAAACAGTATATTAAGGGATTGACAGAAAGTTGACAGTTGCTTTTAGATAAGATACGGAATTTATGAAAACCAGAATTAAGGTCGTAAACAGAGGGGGAAGGAAGGATGGGGTTTACCTAACTAAAAAAGATCGTATTTTACGCTTTTTATCGAGTATAAACATCATTTAGTGGCGTTTGTCTCGGGGGGGGGGCGTTTACCCGAAGATAGTAGAGGGTGACCACGGAAAACAATTTTATTTTGAAAATAAAAAATGAAAACAGAACTTACATTGCTAATTGTGGCTGCCAAGGCTTCAAGTTCATCAATAATTTCATGTGTTCTATCCATTGCGTTCTGGAACTTTCTGATAATTTAATTACATTGCACGCCCGTTACAAGCGAAATCTTAATGGTGAATTGTTCTGTAACGGGGAAATCATATGTAAGCACGTCTCTGATTGGCTGAGAAAAGATATGTACCTGAGTCTCTGATTGGCTGTGTAGGATGCATATAGGTTCGGTTTCCTGTTCCAAAACATCTTGATATTTACCTCTCCCATACACTTGTCCAAAAAAACAATAATAAATAAATCCCCTAGGCCTAAAGATTAAAGAAACCTTAATTTTTCTTAATTCCCCCTTCGTAAACCAATAATTCCCCCATCGATTATGTAAATCACCCCACAGTGTCATTACACCTGGACAAACAACAGCAAATAAATCGACCTTGAAGGAAGAAAACCATAAACCACGTGGTTCGCGTGGGAGTTTATAGAAAAAGTGTCCGGATCGGGATTCGAAGGGGTATTGTTATCGTGGGAGTAGCACCCCCCTTTCTACTCACGGATGCGTGTTTATTTTTTTATTTTTCCCCAGGGGTGATCGTATAACCCAATGGTCCTAGAATATCGTAGGAGGACTCATTGGAACATAAATTAAAAGTTCTAGTGCCCTTTTTAAGTGACCAAAAAATGGAGGGCAACTAGGCCCCCTCCCACACTAATTTTTTCCCAAAGTCACCCGATCAAAATTTTTAGATAGCCATTTTGTTCAGCATGGTCGAAAATATAATAAAAATGTCTTTTAGGATGACTTTATCCCCCGAAGTCCCCGGGGGGAGGGCTGAAAGTTATGGACCCAATGTTAACATATAGTATTGGTTATTGGGAAGTATACAGACGTTTTCAGGGGAGATTTTTTCTGATAGGTGGGGGGGGGGTTGTCGGGGGTTATATGGGAGGATCTTTCCATGAAGGAGGTTTTCATGGGGGAAGGGACATTGCTATGAAGGGGGCGCCGGATTTCCCAGCATTATAAAAAAAGATCAGAAATTAAGTAAAAAAAAAACAACAAGTTTTTCAACTGATCAACTGATTGATTAAGGGGTCATTTTTAAAGAATTGGAAAAAAATTCGAACTTTAGCCTAAAGAGCAAGGAATTGACTAGGGCGCGAGCCCCCTAATATACGTATTAAAAATCTATGAATATAGAAGTTCGTTACGTAAGTTAATTCGTAAGTTACGTATATTGATTACTAATAAAAACGTTCGTAAATAAAATTAAACAAGTTTTGAGAAAGTCATTTAACCAAATAACAGTAAAATTAATATGCAAATTTTCTTTCAATTCTTCATGTACGGTGAGCGAAAATCAAAACCTGCATTAATTCAAAAACGTTCAGAAATTAAATAAAAAAACAAGTTTTTTTTAACTGAAAGTAAGGAACGACGTTAAAACTTAAAACGAACAGAAATTATTCCGTTTATGAAGGGGGCTGTCCCCTCCTCAACCCCTCGCTCTTTACGCTAAAGTTTAACTTTCTCACAGCTCTATTTTTTTTAAACAACAAAAAAACTTTAGCGTAAAGAGCGAGGGGTTGAGGAGGGGACAGCCCCCTTCATAAACGGAATAATTTCTGTTCGTTCTAAGTTTTAACGTCATTCCTTACTTTCAGTTAAAAAAACTTTTTTTATTTATTTAATCATATAAAGAAACAACGACCGATCAGCAGTAAGGACACGTGATTTTTAAAGCTTGCAAATTATCGGAAGCAGTTGGAACCTGATTACATCATATATAGAAATAACAACCGATCAGCAGTAGGGACACGTGATTTTCAAAGCTAATAAAAACTAGGATACGGTTGGAACTTACTCATGCTATATATTGAAACAATAACCAATCAAGCAATCAGCAGCCGAAGAACGTGATTTTTAAAAGCTGTTAAGCCGTTGGAACTTGATTATATTATATATACAAAGAAAAATCGATCATCCAACCAGCAGTCAGAATACGTAATTTTAAAGCTCAGAAATCGTTAGAAGCAATTGGAACTTTATACCATCATGCACATAAAAATTACATAATGTATATTATACATCATATTATACAGCCTAAATGATACCACCATGTATATAAAAACATTCCTCCTATATGTCCCATTATAATAATCATAGTAATAATAATTTATTATAAGCCAAAAAAACAGGCCATACAGAACAGTATTTTTAATTACACTCAACAAGAAAAATAACATAAATATCAAGTTTCACTCATTGATGTCAACGCTTCATTTACATATTTAAATAACTGCCTGATTGTCCTTTTTACAGTCGTTTTCAGGATACCCCGGCACACCAATGTAACACCCACAAAATACTTTCCCCTTAATAGAGAAAGTTGCTGGCACTCGGCAAGAATATGGGACACATCCTCAATGCTTAGGCTACATCTGGGGCAAGAGTAATCCGCATCTGCATCTGGCATTACTTGTTGTATGTTTCTGCTCTGATTGTTTATTTAATTTCTGTTCGTTTTGGGTTTCATTTATTCTTTAATAGTAATTTCTGGTCGTTTTGAGTTTGAATTTTAAAAGGTGTTTGTATATGTTTAGCTTAAGTTTAAAATTGCCTTTACTTTTCATTGAAAAACTTATTTTTCGGAAAGTTTTTTTTTAAATTAATTTTTGTTCGTTTTCGATTGCAAAAAATTTCAAGTTTTCAAAAATTCCTTATTTCAAAATCAAACTTAAAAAAAACAAATATTCATCAAAGTATCAAAACTGGTATCAAAGTAACAATATCAAAGTGAAACAATTGGTTTTTGTCAACCTCGGAGTTTTTATTATCAGATGTTTCAACTATTTTTAACAAAATTGCTATCATAAAATTTTTATCGGATGGGTTTGGAAAAAGGGCCTGTGGAGACTAATTAAGCTTTGGTCTCTTTTAAATCTTTAAAAGTAAACTAGAACTTATATAAGAACCTTCTATAAGAACCATATATATCCCCAGAGTATAACTTACAACGCCTTTCTTTGGGCCCTGGGGGGTTGTGTCGACCCTGTAGTTTTAATATCTGATGGTTGAACTATTTTTAACAAAATAGTCACCTCAAATTTTTATCGGATGGGTTTATCCGTCCGTCTGAAACGAAATAAGGTTTGGCGTGAATGTTTATCATTGACTACTTTTTCAATATTTTCTGAACAGATTGTCATAGGTCAATACTCTACATCTGTATTGATTCATTGATTTTAAATAACTTATTTTTTTCAAATGACTAATTAGTTATGAAACGAATTATATTACACATATTATGTTTGTACAACTTGTGTCGACCCCGTAGTTTCTGTTATCTGACCCTTGATTTTTTTTAACAAAATGGCTACCTCAAAATTTTTATCTCATGTATTTGGGGGGGAAAGGGCGTGAGGGAGGGGCTAGTTGCCCTTCGATCACTTTTGACTCTTAAAAACTGAACTAGAACTTTCAATCTCCAATCAAATGAGCCTTCTCTGAAGTTTATACGAGAATTCCTTCCAAAACAGCTATGTATGCCCCCCGGGCATAACTTATGGTTAATTAGTATATATAATTATTATAACTAATTATTAATTAGTTATAAAACGAATTATATTACAAATATTATGTTTGTACAACATGTGTTGACTCCGGAGTTTTCGTTATCTGACCTTTGAACTTTTTTTTTAACAACATGGCTACCTCAAAATTTTTATCTGATGTATTTTGTGCAAAAGGGTGGGGGGGGGGGTGTTAGTTGCCCTTTGATCACTTTTAACTATTAAAAGCTGGACCTAGCAGAACTTCGACTCTGAAAGCTGACTCTTAAAAGCAGAACTTCGAATTTCCAATCAAATGAGCCCTCTCAGAAGTTTATACGAGAATCCCTTCCTACCCCCGGGCCCTGGGGTGTTTTGTCGACACCACAGTTTTTTTATTTAACCTTTCAACTATTTTTAACAAAATGGTATTTTTAACCCTTGCATATAAAGTACCTCTGGGGGGAAAATAATAAAAAAAAATATTGAAGCTATAAAAGATTTGTTCATTCATTTATGTTTAAACCGGTTATCTTTCTGTTTGTAAGATAGTTAATTTTAATTTCAGTTCGTTGGGGGTTTCGTTTATTCTTCAACACTAATTTCTGGTCTTTTTGAGTTTTAACTATTATAAGAATTAAATTCTGTTGGTCGTGATTGCAATATGGCTCTTTACTTTTCTTAGAAACTTATTTTTGTGCAAGTTCTTTTTTTTAAATTAATAATAGTAAAGCATTGAAGCCGTATGGCCTTTGCTATAGACAACTTAATTATATGCCTCTGATAAATCAAACGTGATTTTTTCACGCAACAATAAATGGATCGAAAAAATAGCTTCAAAAGACAGTAGTTAGGCTATTTCATTTGTTGATGCAGAAAGAACAGGATCGTTTTGATTAAACAACTTTTTGGATTCTTTGTGCCACAATAATTTAGCATTTATCGCAAAGTATGTATTTTAACCTTTTTTTAAGTATGGCTGTAATTTTAAGTATTTTAGCATTTTCAGTTTGAGAGAATTTCTGGGAGTAATTGGATAGAAAATTCTTTATCTAGTTCTTATTTGTATATTTTGATGTGTCTTAGCGTCCCTTCGAAATTTCTTGAAACTTTTAACTTTCTTCCCATACAAAACTTTACCTTATTAAAGTCTTTGGGGTGGGGGCAGCGTAGTTGGCATAAAGAAGAAAACTTTACCGTAGACAGTAGGAGAGGGGGAAGGGTGAGGTCTTTGAAATATTTAAAAAAATCTATCTAAAAGATTTTTATCGGATGGGTTTGAGGAAAAAAGGGTGTGGCGGGGGGGAGCTAGGTGCCCTCCATTCTCTTTTGACTCTTAAAAAGTGAACTAGAACTTTCAATTTCCAATCAAATAAACCTTCTTTGAAGTTAATACGAGCATCCCTTCCATCAGAACCCTTCTTGTCTCAAAGGCATAATGTACCACAACTATTGTTAGATACTGGTGGGTTGTGTAGACCTTAGAACTGTTGCTATATACTCATTCAATTATTTTTATCCAAATGTCTATCTTAAAATTTTTATTTGATGCATCTGGGAAAAAAGATTTTGGGGGGGCTTCTTACCCTCCAATATCTTTTAACGCCTAAAAAGTGGACTAGAACTTTCAATTTCCAATCAAATGAGCCCTCTCTGAAGTTTATACGAGCATTCCTTCCATAAGAACCATATATTCCTCAGGGCCTAACTTATAACCCTTGCCCCTGAAGACTGTGAGGGGAGTGTCCTGCTCAAACATATAATTTCCAGAACTTTTAAGTACGTTGAACAAAATGGCTATATCATAATTTTGATTGGATGTGTTTGGGGAAATGGTGGGCGTGGAAGGGGTATCAGTTGCCTTAGAATCACTTTTGACTATTAGAAAGGGAACTGGTCATTTAAATTTCTAATCGAATTAGCTCTTTCTGAAGTTTCTACGACAATGTTGTCTATACTAAACCGTGTATGCCCCCAGGGCATAATTTACAACCCTTGCCCTGAGGGCTGTGGGGAGTTGTCATCCTAAAAGACCTAATTTCCAGAACTTAAAACTACGTTTAATAAAATAACTGTCTCAAAATTTTGATTGGATGTGTTTGGGGAAAAGGTGGGCGTGAGAGGGGGATTAGTTGCCCTCAAATCACTTTCGACTATTAAAAAGGGCACTAGACCTTTGAATTTCCACTCAAATGAGACTTTTTTGAAGTTTCTATGGTAACGCCTTCTATAAAAACCTTATACGCACCTAGAGTATAACTTAAAACTCTTGCCTTGAGGTTTGTGAGGGAGTGTCTCTTCAAAAACATATGTCCTATCTGGAAATCAACTATGCTGAACAAAACGGCTATCTTAAGATGTCGATTGGATGTGTTTGGGGGAATGATGGGCGTGGGGGGGGGGCTTGTTGCATTCCAATCACTTTCGACTATTAAAAAGGGCACTAGCAACTCCAATTTCCAATCGAATGAGCCCTTTTTGAAGTTTCTATGACAACGCCTTCTATAAAAACCTTATATGCCCCCAGGGCATAACTTTAAACCCTTGCCCTGAGGGTTGTGGGGGATTGTCCTCGTCAAAACCATATTTTCTATCTGGAAATCAACTAAGCTGAAAAAAATGGATCTCTCAAATTTTGATTGGATGTGTTTGGGGGAATGATGGACGTGGGGGGGGGGGCTAGTTGCCCTCCAATCACTTGACTATTAAAAGGGGCATTAGCCCTTTGAATTTCCAATCGAATGAGCGTTTTGTGAAGTTTCTACGACAACGCCTTCTATAAAAAGCTTATATGCCCCCAGGGCCTATCTTAAAACCCTTGCCCTGAGGGTTAGGGGGGGGGAGTGTCCTCCTAAAAAACATATTTTCTATCTGGAAATCAACTACGCCGATTAAAATGGCTATATCAAAATTTTGATTAAATGTGTTTGGGGACCAGATGGGCGTGGGGAGGGGGCTAGTTGCCCTTCAATCACTTTCGACTATTAAAAAGGGCACTTGAACTCTCGATTTCCAATCGAATGAGCCCCCTTTGAAGTTTCTACGACGACCCCTTTCATATGAAGGGCCTCTGGGGAAAAAATAATAATAAATAATAATGAAACATTGGAGCCGTATGACCTTAACTATAGGCAACGCTACAGCGTTGCCTCTGATGATATGATCAGGTTCCAACCGCTTCCAATAATTTGCAAGCTTTGAAAATCACGTGTCCTTACTGCTTATCGGTTGTGACTTCTATATATGATATAATCATGTTCCAACTGCTTCCAATAATTTGCAAGCTTTAAAAATCACGTGTCTTTACTGTTGGTCAGTTGTTATTTCTATTTATGATATAATCAGGTTCCAACTGCTTCCAATAATTTGCAAGATTCGAAAATCACTTGTCCTTACTGCCGATCGGTTGTTATTTCTATATATAATATAATCAGGTTCCAACTGCTTCCAATAATTTGCAAGCTTTAAAAATTACGTGCTCTGACTGCTGATCGCCTTTTCTTTGTTCCCGTTTCTGATTGGCTGATCAGTTGTTTTTTTTTTAGCTATTTCACATAGTCAAGTTCCAACTGCTTTCTACAGTCTTGATATCGGAAGCTGTTTTTTCCACGTGTGAAAACCAAAACAAGATGTGAAAATAGCGTAAAATTAGAACATCGATATATGAGCCCTAACAATCACTTGTTCTGATTGTTAATCGGCGAACTATGACATGCATTGTTCATTTTGTTATTATTCTTAAAAACAAATTACTTTTATCAATTTTTTGGATCCCAGGGAAGTTCGGTACACCACATGAAACTTCTGCTTTAAAGAAATACCTGTTCTAAAAGCTTCAATGCAAAATTAAAAGATAATTAAGTAATAAAGGAATTTCATATTTAGTACTATCTCTTTTTAAATAGAATTATGTAAGGAATGGGCTATATTTTTCAGGTCACTTTTTTGTAATTTGCCCCTCATTGTTTTGTTTAGAATATTAGCAAACAAAGGCAAACCCTTAGACCATTAAACCCACCTTTAACGTAAAGTTTAGTTTAGTTGATTGCAAGTAGAAGTGTTCCTCTTATCTTATCTTAACAGAGGGATATTTTTAATATTTGAATGGTAAATGGCTTAAATAAAAATTGGAGAGTTTTATTTTTATAGTGCTTATAGCAATAGACCTGAATGTTTTCAAACCTCTCTTTTTTGCTATATATTTTCTTCTTCCTTTTTTCAGGTGAGCATCATTGTTCTAGGGTATATTAATGGGAATGTTTTATTGTATTGTTTTAGGTTTTTTCGATCCCCTTTATTTATTTTATTGTAGGAGGTCCAGATACATCATCAAGTAACACCAATGCACTTATGGAAGCTTCAAAATCTAACATTGGCTTGTGTAGGAAAAAGTACAGAAAAGACAATGAGTGCAACATATGCAATAAAAGATTTCCCTCCCATTCACTATTGGAAACACATCAAAGGATACATACGGGAAAAAAACCGTTTATATGTGGTGCATGCCAAAAGAGCTTTTCTCAGCTGGGCAATTTGAAAAGCCATCAAAGACTGCACACAGGTGAGAGACCCTTTGAATGTAATGTATGCCAAAAAAGCTTTTGTCAGCTGGGCAATTTGAAAAGCCATCAAAGAGTTCACACAGACCCCTTTAAATGGAAGAGGTACTTTAAATGTGATATTTGAAAAAAATTATTTTTCTCGATCAAGCCGTTTGAATCAACACCAGAGTTTGCGCTCATTGGGAAACCATTTAAGTGTTATGTGTGTAAAATGTATTTTTCTCACTCAAGCAGTTTGAACCTTGACCAAAGAGTGCACATAGGTGAGAAGCCTTATAAATGTGAGAAGAGCTTTTCTCCTTCAGGTTCATTTAAATACGCATCAAAAACTGTATACAGGTAAAAAACCTTATAAATGTGAGGAATCTGAGAAGAGCTTCTTTTCAATTCAGGTTCTTTGATTAGACACTGAAGGGTGCACAGTGGTTAGAAACCGTTTACATGTGATATGTGCAAAAAAAATTTTTCTCAACCAAGCCATTTGAAAGAGCACCAAAAAGTGTATAATAGAGCATTTTCAGCTTAAGTCGAATCTGAACTGTCATCTCACAACCCATTCTTGAGAAACCCCGCTTGTTTGTAGCCTAGTTTAAAATAAAAATTTGTTACAGAATAGTGATTTCCGTAGAGGACTAAGACATGTAACCCCATTAATGCTATCATTGTAAACCGGAGACTGGCAGGATCGGTACACGACTCTCAGGGGATATAGGAGTGAAGTTATTGTGCAACTAATGGTTCATAATCAAGTTCCAACTGCCTCCAACGATTTAGGAGGTTTAAAAATCACGGGTTCTGGCTGCTAATCGTTTATTATTTATACATATGATATAATCAAATTCCAACTGTTTCTAACGATTTGAGAGCTTTAATTGTCCTCGTTTTCATCCTTTCTTCGCGATTTTATACTTTATAGAGCTTTAAAAAGTAGCTGTTCCGGCTGCTGATCAGTCGGATCAGCACTTTCTACAGTCTTCATATCTGAAATTGTTTTTCACAGGTGAAAGCCAAAACAAGATGTTAAAATAGTTTAAAATTAGAAGATCAGTTCATGAGCCTTAACAATCCCATGTTCTGACAGCTGATTGGTGAACTATGACATGTATTGTTGATTTTGTTGTTATTCTCAAAAACAAATTACTTTCATCGATCTTTTTGGATCCCAGGAAGTTTGTGTACACCTTACATGAAGCTTCTGTTTTAAAATGATACCTATCCTAAAAGTTAATTACAATGAAAAATTAAAAGAAAATTAAATAATAAAGGACTTTCAGATTTAGTACTAGTTCTTTTTAAATACAAGTATGTAAGAAAGGGGGGGGGGGTAACATTTTTTAGTTGTTTTTTATATTGTTATTTGTCCCTCGTTATTTCTCGACGTAGCAATTCATCCCAATGTTGAATATTAAATAAATCTTGACTAATTTTTCAAAATAGGCCAAGATTGTCCCGTCTGGCTGCATAACTCAAAATTTTCCCGCCAGTCACCATCAAAATATGCCAGTCTGGAAAGAAATATGCCTATATGGCAACAGCGTTTTAGGCCTAGACAAAGGGCAAACCACAACCTATAACTTTCGGGTTGTAAATACGAGCCCTAAATGAAGTTCTCTTTTACTATTGACTAACTCACTTATTATAATTCGTTATTTTTGGATAATTCTTCACTACTCGTTTTATTTATGAAAATATCAATAGTAGCCTGAACTTCCTTTTTTTCAACTTTTAAATTACTTGCGCAAATTAGTAATGCTGTATAAACTGCGTTTATTTCACCACAATATTACAGTAAGTTATTGCTAATCATAGACAGCGCTGCCTAAGTAAAGAACGATGTTGGTACAATGTATTATTTTTTGGTTTTAGACCAGGGCAGTTTGTATCGAAGGAGTTATCGTAGAAACGTCGGAAAGGCTCATTCGATTGGAAATTGGAGTGGCTTGTGCCCTTTTAATAGTCGAAAGTGATAAGAAGGCAACTCACACCCCTTCCACGCCCACTATTTCACGAAAACTATCTACTCAGAGGTTTGAGGCGGCCAGTTTGTTCAGCGCAGTTGATTTCCAGATAGAAATTATTTTTTTGAGGAGGACACTCCCCCACAATCCTCATGGAAAGGGTTGTAAGTTATGCCCTGGAGCATATCATCTTTTTATAGAAAGTTTTATCATAGACACTTCAACAAGGGCTCATTCGATTGTAAATTCAAAGGGCTAGTGCCCTTTTTAATAGTCGAAAGTGATTGGAGGGCAACTCCCCCCCTTCTCACGCCCACCTTTTCCCCAAACACATTCAATATAAATTTTAAGATAGCCATTTTGTTAAACGTAGTTGAAAGTTCTGGAAATTAGGTATTTGAAGATTACAAACCCCCCCCCCCCCCGCAGCCCTCAGGGCAAGGGTCGTAAGTTATGCCCTGGGGGCATATAAGGTTTTCATAGAATGCTTGTCGTAGAAACTTCAAAAAGGGCTCACTCGATTGGAAATTGAAATGGCTAGTATCCTTTTTAATAGTCGAAAGGTATTGGAAGGCAACTAACACCCCTTCCATGCCCACCATTTATCCAAACACATCCAATAAAAATTTTGGATGTGTTTAAAAAGTTAAAAAGTCCACCAAATAGTTAAAAAGTCCGGAAATTATATTTCTGAGGATGACACTACCCCCACAGCACTCAGGGTAAGGGTTGTAAGTTATGCCCTGGGGGCATATAAGGTTTGAATTGAAAAATTTGTCGTAGAAACTTGAAAAAAGGGCTCTTTCGATTGAAAATTCAAAGGGCTAGTGCCAGGGGCATTCCGAGACTCATTTCATTGGGGGGGGGGGGAATCTTCGTTAATTTTACCGAATCGATACCTGATTTATGCCGAATTTTCTGCAGAAATCAAGAATTTTGCAAAATTTCTGCCGAAATTTTAGTCTTCAGCGTAAATCAGGTATTCCCATGGGGGCGTATAAGGTTTTCATAGATACTACTACTACTACTACTACTAACAACTCACCGCAGCATCAAGCCGCTTGAGGCCAACACAGCTACACACGCTCCTCCTCAAACCCCAATCTATTCGAAGCCTCCCTTTTTACACCCACCCATGAAGTTTCCATTTCCTTTAAATATTTCTTTATGACGTCCTCCCACCCCAGACAGAGACGACCTGCTTTCTGTTTAGCCCTAGATGGTTGGCCGAAAAGAACAATCTTAGGCAATCTGTCATCCTTCATCCGCACAACATGCCCTAACCACCTCAACCTTTCTTTCATTATAGACCTAGAAAGCGGTATTGAACCAAATTTTTCGTATAGCCTATTGTTTGAAATACGGTCAGTCAGCCGGGTACCCAGAACAATCCTTAAGCAATTTCTCTGGAAAACATCTAGCAAATCTTCATCCGCTTTTCGGAGCGTCCATGCTTCAGAGCCATATTTGACCACTGTCATCACTGTAGCTTCTAAGATTCTAATCTTGGTTTGCAGACTTATCTTCCTATTCTTCCAGACTTTTTTTAACTGTGACAAAACTCCCTGAGCCTTGGATACTGATCATTCATAGATACTGATGTTGTAAAAACATCAAAAAGGGCTCATTCAATTGGAAATTACAAGGGCTTATGCCCTTTTTAATAGTCGAAAGTGATTGGAGGATAAATAACACCCCTCTCACACCCACCATTTTCCCAGACACATCCAATCAAAATTTTGAGATGGTCATTTTGTTCGACGTAGTTAAAGTCCGGGAATTATGTTTTTATGTCCTGGGGGCATATAAGGTTTTATTGTAGAAAGTGTTGTCGTGGAAACTTCAAAAAGGAATCATTCGATTGGAAATTGAAAGAGCTAGTGCCCTTTTTAATAGTCGAAAGGGATTGGAGGGCAAGTAACCCCCCCCCCCTCTTAGGCCCAGCATTTCCCCAAACACATCCAATCCAAATTTTGATATTTACATTTTGTTCAACGTAGTTGAAAGGTCCGGAAATTATGTCTTTGAGGATGACAACCCCCTCACAGCCATCAGGGCAAGGGTTGTAAGTTATTCCCTAGGGGCATATAAGGTTTTTATAGTAAGTGTTGTCTTGGAAACTTAAAAAAGGAATCATTCGATTGGAAATTGAAAGAGCTAGTGCCCTTTTTAGTATTCGAAAGTGATTGGAGGGCAAGTAACCCCCCTCTCACGCCCACCATTTCCCTAAACACATCCAATCAAAATTTTGAGATTGCCATTTTCTTCAACGTAGTTGAAAGGTCCGGAAATTATGTTTTGAGGATGACAACCCCCTCACAGCCCTTAGGGCAAGGGTTGTAAGTTATTCCCTGGGGGCATATAAGGTTCTTATAGAAATTGTTGTCGTAGAAACTTCAAAAAGTTCTCATTTGATTGGAAATTGAAAGGGCTAGTGCCCATTGTAATAGTTGAAAGTGATTGGAGGGCTACTAACCCCCCTCTCACGCCCACCTTTTCCCCAAAACCATCCAAAATAGCTTTTGAGACAGCAATTTTGCTCCGCATAGTAGAAAGGCTCTTATATGATATCTAACACGTTGACAACCCCCCCCCCCCACAGCACTCAGAGCAAGATTGGTAGGGTATGCCGGGAGTACCAATGAGGTTTTTATTGAAAGCGTTGTCGTAGAAACTTCAAAAGGGCTCATTCGATTGGAAATTGAAAGGGTTAGTGGCTTTTTCAATAGTTGAAAGTCGTTGGAGAGCAACTAACGCCCCTCTCACACCCACCATTTCCCCAAAAACATCCAATCTAAATTTTGAGATAGCCACTTTGTTTAACGTAGTTGAAAGTTCTGGAAATTTGGTGTTTGAAGATGACAACCCCATCACAGCCCTCAGAGCAAGGGTTGTATTTTATGCCCTGGTGGCATATAAGGTGTTTATAGAAAGCGTTGTTGTAGAAACTCAAAAAGGGGCTTATTCGATTGGAAATTGAAAGTGATAGGGCCCTTTTTAGTGGTCTAAAGTGATTGGAAGGATTGACATTTTTATAGTAAAGATCGATTTGGGTAATGTATTATTTTTTTTTTTTTTTTTTTTTTAGACCAGGGCAATCCGTATCGAAGGAGTTGTCGTAGGAACTTCGAAAGGGGCTCATGCGATTGAAAATAGAAAGGGCTAGTGCCCTTTTTAATTGTCGAAAGTGATTGGATAGCAGCTAATCCCACGCCCACCCTCTCATTTGCCCATTATGTTTAAAAACTAAATGTTACTTACTTACTTTCGGCGGGAACCAGACGATGAAATGTTGTGCCCGGCACCAAAGGATCTTGGAATGACTTCCGACGACCACTTGGACCTGTCGGCTGCAGCTTCTGCGGTGATCTTCAGCCAGTCTTTGTCCAATCTCCGACCGTGTCTCCTGAATCCTCCCCATGGTTCCAGGTCCTCCTTGAATTTTTGCCACGGGTTCTTCTTTTGTCCACCTGGTTTACATTTCCAGGAGGGGGCTGATTCGCAGACAAGGACGTCTCGACATATCGTGCCTTCGGGACGGCGCAATGTATGGCCAACGAGCTTCAGGTGACGTTTTTTAATGATGGGCGATAGCTCTTCTGATTGGATACAGCGACTCCTTACTTCACTATTGGAAATCCTGTCCTGTCCCTTAATGCGGAGGATATAACGAAGGCAGCGGTGGTCGAACACATTCAAAGCTCTCGCGTCTTCAGCCTTGTTCGGCCATGTCTCGCAAGCATCAAACTTTCGGGGCTACCTCTGCTCTTAAAATTTAACCAAATCAAAATAGCGCAAGTGTCTCCAAGCTATCATAGAAAGTAAACAGATTTTTTTGCGAATGGTATCAAGTTTTCTATTTCAGTTCAACTAGAGGAGGTATGAAACTAAATTAAACACTACTATTTTTGTCCAGATTTTTAAAAGGGTGTATGTTGTTAAAAATTGTTGAAAATTTTTCTCCAGCATACAAATAGCAGGCCAAACTATAAAGTCTTAAAAAACCGAAAAGATTTAAAGCATTATTTTCTTTTTTTCTGAAAAGACTATGTCAATATAAAACGAACAGAAATTAATTAAAAAACTTTTTCACAAAATAAGTTTTTCAAAGAAAAGTAAAGAACCCCATTAAACCAAAAATGAGCAAAACTAAAATCAAATAATCTACCAAGCGTAAAACTACCACAAATCAGCATTGATAAGTAAATGAAACCCAAAATGAACAGAAATTACAATAAATAACCGAGTCAAACTCAAAACGAGCAGAAATTAACATGAATAGGCCTCAAAACCCCTATGCCTTCCCAAGGCCAGAACATAATTTGCACTCTACTGAAAAAAATACAAATGAATGTGCATTGTCAGTTTAATATACATGTACTGCTATTTAGTAACCAAAATGTTAATTTTATTTGATTTATTAAATTTATAAAAGTAAAAACATTTATATTTTTTCATTAAAGTTCAAATTATGTTCTGGAATTGGGAAGGCAGAGGCTGATTTTTGGTAGTTTCACGCTTGGTAGATTATTTGATTTTGTTTTTGCTCATTTTTGGTTTAATGGAGTTCTTTACTTTTCTTTGAAAAACTTATTTTATGAAATTTTTTTGTTAATTAATTCCAATAAGTGGTGTGAGTTTAACTGAACCACAAGCAACTGAACTCATGTAACTGTGCAACTGAACTCGTGCAACTGAGCCCCTGTATAACCGAACCCCCGTGCAACTGAAACACCGGGCAACTGAACCCCATTTAACTAAACCCTCGTGCAGCTCAACTCCATTTAACTGAACCCCCGTGCAACTGAACCACCTTGCAGCTGAACCCTCTGTAACTGAACCATCGTGCAACTGAACCACTGAACTCAGTTTTTCAATATTCTAAAAATATAAGGCAATATCTTTGGGTAAAACACAAATTACAATTTTAGAAGTTCGACCCTGTTGTAATTGTTTTTTTTTTTTAAAGTCATGATATAAACGCTTGTCAAGGTCACTCACAAAAAAAGCTTGTTTTTTAATCAAATAGATCGTGGTAACGCTTTGTTTTATTAACCAGTTCGTGGTAACGACATGCAAGTAAGGAGCCCTGTGGCTCAATAGTAACCGAAACTCGAAGAAACAGGGTCGTGATAACAATAGATACAGCAAGAGAATCGGATTTTGATGCTTATTCAAAATATGTAAAATTCGCCAAAATTAATTGCACCCATTAAAAGTTACGAGCCTGAGAAAATTTGCCAGATTTTTGAAAAAGGGGGAAACACTCCCAAAACATCAAGAGATGTAAATGAAAATCACACGGTTTGATACAGCATACTAGAGAACCGTACTGTAGTGTTTTCAAGCTCCTATGTACAAAAATGTGGAATTTCGCATTTTTTGCTAAAAGAAAGATCACGGATGCGTGTTTATTTTATTTTTATTTTTTTTCAGGAGTGATTGTATCGAACCAGTGATCGTAGAGGCTAGGGAGAGGGCTCCTTTGATTGGAAATCAAAAGTTTTAGCGCCATTTTAAAGTGACCAAAATATTGGAGAGCAGCTAGCCCCCCTCCCAAGCTCATTTTTCCCCAAAGTCACCCGATCCGAATTTTGCGATAGCTATTTTTCGCAGCATAGTCGAAAAGTCTAATAACTATGTCTTTGAGGATGACAACCCCCTATAGTTCCCGGGGGAAGGGCTGCAAATTATGAGCTTTGCCCATTGCATTGTATAGTATTGGCTATTAATTATAATAATTTATTGATTACCCACCATAAAAAAGAAGTGGAGTACATCAAGAACAAAAACAAATAAAAAAAAAGCAAACTCGCACACTTAACAATTATTTATATAAAACGACGTAAATTATGGTGCGCAGTAAGACCTGCATATAACGACAGCTTTCCCCCAAGCACAGTCACTTTTTCCCTTAAATCAGGGAGGCCGAATCGCGATATTAGATGCCGGTTCCGGAACCACGGAGGGAGGCACAAAAAGTACCGAGAAAATTTAAAGTAATAAGTCCGGGTGGATTTCAGATGTTTAGGCTTCAGAATTGGAAGAAAGCCAGATAAAAAAAGAATAGAATGATTGCAAAATGAAGAATATAACTTCCCATGCGCTTTTCTATTGTACCTCCCTCTATTTGCAACTATTTTTGAATATCCTATCTGTTTTTTTTTTTTTTTTTGCATTAGAAACTTTCAGAGCCCGAAGTGTTTTAATATTATTAGTAATGTGAAGACCAAGCCACCGAAAAGAAGAGACACAGGGAATAGAAAAAAAAACACAATTAAGAGGGAGACTCGCACTCGAATTAAAAGAAGTATACTCGCACTTATCAACGTTCAGCATAAGCCCAATCCGTCTGAACTTGTCTGAGATCCAGCTGACGGAATGTGAGAGCCCAGCCCTTGAACGACTGACAAGGAGAACATCGTCCGCATAAATGAGATACGAGACATCAATTCCATCAGAAATGGAAGTTGAAGGCAAAGATGAAAGGATATGAGCAATACATAACTTAAAAATAGATGGAGAAAGCACACCACCTTGACGGACCCCACGCCGAAGAAACACCTTTGAATCAGAAACTACTCCATTATATTTTACACGAATAAAAGAGTTAGAATACCAGTACCGTAACAAAACAACGATAGAAAGGTGAATGTTATTAAAAAAAAGTGAATAGAGTGCATGTGAGTGGACTATACTATCAAAAGATCAAGACCACATATATGAAGAGGAGATTTATTATAAAAGCTTGCAACAGGAGGGAAATTATTGGGAAGTATAGACATTTTCGGGGGAGGGGGGGGATTTTTCAGGTGGAGGGGGGAAGGTTACGTGGGAAGATATGTCCATGAAGAAATTTTTCATAGGGGAAGGAAATTTTCCATAGATGGGGGGCCTGATTTCCCAGCATTATTTAAAAAACGATCAGAAATCAAATAAAATAACAAGTTTTTTTCAACTGAAAGTAAGGAGCAACATGAAAACTTAAAACGAACAGAAATTATTATGTATATGAGGGGGGCTGCCCCCTCTCAGTGCCTTGCTCTTTACGCTAAAAATTTGTTTAGATCCTGTAAAAGAACATATTATTCTAATTAAACGGCCTGCATGGATCAGGAGTCATTCTTAAAAAATTGGGACGAAATTCGAACTTTTGCTTAAAGAGCGAAGTGTTGAGGAGGGGGCGATCCCCCCCCCCCTCATGTCCGTAATAACTTCTGTTTGTTTTAAGTTTTAATTCTGCTCCGTACTTTCAGTGGAATAAACTTTTTTTTTTTATTTTCTGCAAAAAAAAGAAGATCCGATGTCAAACCATTAAAGCTGATTTATTTCTCTTTTTTAGATGAATTAGACTTTTCTATACGTTAAGTAATAAACCTATTTGTTGAAAATATTTAACCTTTGTGAATATAGATAAAGAATTTTGATCAGATGTCTTTGAGGAGATTGCAGGTACAAAGGACATGGGAATGGGACTGGTTACACTACAGCCTTTTTGTCTACATTCCTTCAACATACCCTGAAATTTTAAACTTCATACCCTCAGGTTTATACCCTCAAATGTTCTCGACACATTGCAGATACAACGTCTTTTAAAAGTGGATGCACATATCACCTCTCGATTTAGTTTAAAATGCTCCTAAACATTTTCCAAAAGATGTTACGGTTGATACCATCAGCCATTGTAAATATTGCTGGGATTTTCTTTTCACATCCAATAAAAGAAAAAAGGTTTTTTGACTATGTTTCGCATTCTTCTTGACATCTTCTTGACCTTAATGCTCCATGCTTTTTTTTATTTATAAGATCAAACATGCCTTCTTTCAGGGCCGGATCGACTAAGCACGGGGCCCAATTGGAATTTTATTGCGGGGCCCTCTATAAATTAAATTTTTAAGTAAAATTCAAATCCTTTATTTACGACGGATCTAATAATTTAAAAGATGTGAAAGGCGTTTCTCAACACCTCCATTTGTGCCTAAAAAGGCCATTTGGCCTTTTGAATTTGGTTCAAAATCACTTTCAGAAGTCTGTGATGGGTGTGCCGCTAAATTCATTTTGTAATAAATTCGTCCAGCTGTTTCGAAGATTTTTTAGTTTGATCATCGCATACTTTGAATGAAGTTAAAGTAAAACATGAGTTCCAGTTTAGTATTTGTTAGTGGAACTCTTTAGAGAGCAAGTGATATCCTATAACAGGCCAAAGAAATTCATTTGTAAATTGTTGATGCAGGAATACAAATGTGACCAAGCAGGCAGCAGTCCCCAAATAACTCATCTTTGTTGGCCGCTTTTACTGCGGGATAATGGAGGACTCTACAGTAAATACATACAGAGTTGAAGGGCCCCAACGCCTTGTAAATAACGCCAGTGTAGTTTACGGCATCTTTATAGGTTTTTACTGGGTCTTACGCCAAAGTTAGTTAGCATCGAAGATCGTGATGGCGCTGATCTTCTAACATAATATTTTTTTTTCTTCTGCGCTTTCATTTTTGACACGTTATTAATCCCACTGTTGCTTGTGATTCTCGCAGCTGATTATCTTCTAACTGCAAATTTCCTTGGTCTCGCGGTTGTATATTGTCTAACCATACATTTTTCTGTTCTTCATTTTCATTTTGATTTATTCCAGTACTCATTGTCACATTTCTTGTAAATGTACGTTTTTTTTGTTCTTTACTTTCGTTTTTGAGTCGTTGTGGTTATCGCTGCAACTTACCTTTTAAATCCATATTTCTATGCTCTTCAATTTCTTTTTTGACTTATTCTAATTGTTGGTCTTGCTAATATTCTAACTACATGTCTCTTTGATCTTTATTTTCGTTTATCCTTGCTTCGGACATTTTACAGTGCCTTTTGCCTTAGCTACTTAGATTGGTCTTGTCAATTTTGATGGTCTAGGTTGCTCATTATCACCCGTCGTACATTTACATTTCACAGGTCGTTTTCTGGATATTGTCTCATTTGATGGTCCAGTTTGTTCATGTTGAGCTTACGGTTTTGTCCTCTTTTTTTCTTTTTTGTGCTCATTTTGCGCTTACCTTAATTTACGTTTGTGTCCCCTAGATATTATGAAAATGCCTTTTGAAATTTATATCACCAAATATGGGCACGTGAATGTACATATTTCTTAATTATTATTCTGCAAATACTTCTACAACGATTATAAAATCTATTTTCCTTGCGTCTTCACTTTGAATCAACGTAATTGCTTAACTATTTAGTCTATCCTGATTGTTGTTGATATGAGGTAGTTTTTTTTTTATTTAATGATTTTGGCCTGGAAAATGATCTCTCTCCAGAAGCAATGCTTACTGGAATTTTTAAGAACATTTAACAATTTTGAAAATCAATTTTTCATTTTGATGGCAGCGCGGGGCCCCTTCTAACGCGGGACCCGATTGGGCTCAATCGCTCCAATTGCCCGTTATCTGGCCCTGCCCTCTTTTCTTGAAAACAAACCTTATACGTTAACAATGTGCAATAACTTACAGCCTCTGCACCAGGCGCTTATAGTTATGGACCCTTAGTTATTTAACTATGGCATAGTTATTTAACCTTTGGCCTGTTTTAAATAAAATGGCCGTCTCAAAATTTAGATCGGATGAATTTGGGAAAAAAGAGAGTGGGGTGGAAACCCTCCGATCACTTTTAACCTCGGAAAAAGTGCACTGAAACTTTTGATTTCCAGTTGAATGAACCCCCCCCCCTTCCAAAGTTCATACAAAATCTTTTCCATAAAGACCTTATGTGTTAGCATTGAGCAACTGACTTAACTTACTGTTGTTAACCCCAGAGGCATGGTTATTTGACCTTTAGACTATTTTGAACACTTTTTTTTTATTGGATGCATTGGGGGGGGGGGCGGTTAAGAGAGATAGGCTGATTATCCTCTGATTTCCTTTGATTCTTCAAAATTGAACTTGATCTTTGAATTTTCAATCGAATGAGCCTCTTTCAAAGTTTATACGACCATCCCTTCTATAGAAACCTTAAATTCTAACACTGGGTAACTTGCAATAACATACAGATTGCTGATACAGGTGTATCAGCAATTTTTTTGGAATGGCTTAGCGCATCAAGATGAAACTTCTGAGGCATCACGAGGGGGATGTTCAACTGACCAAAAGACAACGTGTACCTGCTACTACTGCTATTAATACTGCTGCTACTACCGTTACTACTACTGCTAATTCAACACTCATTACTACTACTGCTCCTACTACGACCTCCACTACTATTAAACTAGTACTATAAGGCTGCGCATTTAAAGTTGAAATTTTGACAGAATAGGCAATTTGAGGGGAATTTGAACTAAATCAAAAGACACTATGTGCATGCAGGTTGTCAAAATGGCGTATCTCAAAAAGGGATTTGGGTATTAAGTTGGAACTTTCAGAGTGCTTAAATGGAAAGTCAATTCACCAAAAGGAGATATGTGCACGATCAGGCCTGGATTTAACACTAGGCCCGGACCTAGGGACGCATAATGCCAGGGGATCCAATAAATTATCACTGACTGATTTCAGACAAAACTGGAATGGTGTGATTTCTCGTCTCCAGGTGCACTCTGCCGCCACGCTGGCTGTTCACGGAAAATTGATTTTAAAACAACACAGAGATTCCATGGTCACTTATAAAATATCAGATGTTTCCCGAGAATGGCAGCTGAGAGTTCGGTATTACCCCTCTCTTTCATCACTTTTCGCACATCAGTTGTGTTCTGTTAATCGCTTCCATTATCCCTGAAATTTTTGGGAATAACCCCGAAAATCTTGCAAAAACAGAGCGGCAAAAATGCTTGGTTCTAGAAGCGTCAGTAGAATGGGGGGTACCAGCCCCACGATTCACCCCTGCTGCCACCTATAACTTTTTTGCACACCATATATGGGCATAGAGTCATTAGGGAGAACACGTGGTTAATGGGGTCAATGACCTAAATTTCCAAAAACAACAACAACAACATCGACCTTGACATTCGCTGAGAGCGTGCCAAAAACAACAACAACAACATCGACCTTGACATTTGCTGAGAGCGTGCACTTACAACAACAACAACATCGACCTTGGAACACCTGTGCTGTCGACCTCAATTCACCTATCGTGAATCAATAATTCCCCTTAGAAACAACAAATTAATTCCCCTTTCTTGACAGTTCAATCAACCAATGACATCATCTGTCAGACTTTAAAAATTTTCGCATAGAAACGATTCTCCGGGAATAGATCCAAGTCATTAATGTCTTTGCCTCGGAAACAACTCTTTTGGTCGAACTCCAAAGGATATTAATAGCCAAAGGCCATGGAAACAATTCTCCAAAAAAAAATCTTAGCGATGAATTGTTTTAGCGCGGGAATCAGGTTTCTTATTAATTTGAAATGCATTAGCGCAGAGATGCCAAAAACAAATGGAACACGCTGAATTATGTTTAGGGATTATCTGGGCGAAACCGTTTTAGACAGCCTATGGAACTATTTCGGCGAAACAGTTAGAAACATTTTGAAAGAAGATTTTAGGAAAGGTTTTAGAAGAGAATTTGAGGGTGAAACTCTGTGGTCGTTATAATACACAAGTTCCATTTGAACAGTGTTGTGAGGTCCTCTAACCCAACCCCAAAGGGTTCCAATCCTCCTACCCCAACCCCGAAGGAATCCCCCGGTCCTCAAAGGCCCCCCCAGCACTCAACGGGCCACCGGCGCCCCCCCACGCCCCCCCCCACCCCCCAAGGCCACCCCCCGGCCCCCGCAAGGTCAAACGAGCGCCCAAAGGACCAACGGGGTCCCAAAGGCCATCCACCGGTCCCCAAATGTCCCCCCGGCCCCCAACTGCCCTCCTCAGACCCTCACCGGCCCTCTTCTGATCCTCAACTGGCCCCCGACCCCCACCGGTCCCCCAGACCCGAGACGTGCCGTCAGGAGGCACCGTGCGCCCGAGAAGCACCCAAAGATACGCTGCGGGCCTGAAAAGCATCGTAGGATGCGCCGCAAGGAGGCACCGCAGGACAGCGACGCAAGTTGCGCCGCAGAGATGCGCCGCAAAAAGTAAACTAAAAAGTTAAAATTTTAAAATGTTATCCCCCAAACACCCTCCTCAGACCCCCAAAGGCCCTCCCCGGGTCCACAAAGGTCCCCCCGGCACCCAACGGGCCAACCGGCCCCCAACGGTCCCCCGGACCCCCAAAGGTCCTCCCCCGGGCCCCAAACGTCCACTGGGCTCCCAAAGGCCCTCTCCCGGTCCTCAAAGGTCCCCCGGGCTCCCAAAGAGCCTCCCATTTTCCCAAAACGCCCTCCCCTGGGCCCAAAAGGTTCCCCCACCGGTCCCCCAACCGTCACACAGAAACAGACATAAACACATGAACACTTACAAGCACACAAAAACGTACACACGCAACAAAGAAAACATAAACGCAAACTAAACAACATAAACACACAAAAGCATACACACACAAAAACATACACTCACACACACACACAAACACAAAACTTACACACACACACAAAAACTTACACACACACACACACACAAAACTTACACACACACACACACACTAAACAGACACACACACTCAAAAACATACACACACACACACACAAACTTACACACACACTCGAAAACAAACGAACACACAAAAACAAACACCCACGCACAAACACTTAAAAACACGCACAAAAACGTACACACACACACACACACGAAAAATAACTCACACAATCGAAAACTAACACACACACACTCCAAAACTTACACACACACAAAAACTTACACACACACACACACAAAAAAACTTACACATCCAAACGAAAACTAACAATAATAAAGGAAACTAACTTCACAAACAAAATATCACACACGCGCGAAAAAATAAATTCACCAAAAAAAACTTACACGCACACACAAAAAAATACACACACACACACGCAAACTTACACACAAACTTACACCATTACACACACACAAAAACTTACACACAAACACACAAATATACACACACACACACACACACACACACACAAACACACATACAAACATACACACACACAAACACACACACACACACACACACAAAAAAACTAAAACACACACAAAAACACACATAAACTAACAAACACACACAAAAACTTACACCCACACACAAAAGCTTAGACACACAAAAACTTACACACACACACAAAAACTAACACACACATGCACAAACTAACAAGCACACAAAAAAATAAAATGCACACAAAAAATAACATACACACACACAAAAAACATACACACACTCAAAAATAAATACACACACACACTAACACATTCACAAACAAGCAAACTTACACACACACACACACACAAAAAAACTTACATAAGCACATCTGTAAAGAACACACACAAAAGTTAGAAAAAATACAAAATATTCCTTTATTACCTCTGCAAAATGGGTAAAAATGAAGAATTCATACATATTTTCAACTAGCTCAGTGTAAATTTTTTAAATATGAGCCATTCTGTTGCGAACACACACAAATTTTATAAAAAATACTAAATATTCCTTTATTACCTCTGCAATACGTCTAAAAATGAAGAATTCATACACATTTTCAACTAGCTAAAGGGTAAATTTTTTAAATATGAGCCATTCTGTTGCGAATAGACACAAAAGGTAGAAAAAATACAAAATATTCATTTATTACCTCAGCAATACGGCTAAAAATTAAGAATTCATACACATTTTTAACTAGCGAAAGGGTAAATGTTTTAAATATGAGCCATTCTATTGCGAAAACACACAAAAGTTAGAAAAAATGCAAAATGTTCCTTTATTACCTCTTCAAAACGTCCAAAAATGAAGAATTCATACACATTTTCTACTAGCTTTGTTTCAGATTTTTAATTATGAGACAGTCTTCAGATAAAAAACAAACAAGTTATAAAAAATTATAACTATTACCTAATTAACTCAGCAATTATGCTAAAAAAGAATTAGTCATATACATTTTCAACTAGCTAAGTGTAAGTGTTTTAAATATGAGCCATTCTGTTGCGAAAACACACAAAAGTTAGAAAAAA
>NC_142801.1:67883904-67896404 GCF_049724085.1 Artemia sp. Qi Xiang Cuo | reverse complement strand
AGCAACAGCTAATTGTATCAAGTTGAAATTTCCAGAACTTGATGAGAGGAATCTTCAGCTGACCAAAAGGCAATATGTTAATACTACTGCTGCTACTGGTGCTGGTGCTATTACTATTAATACTACTGCTATTACTGGGATTACCATTACAGCTGTACCTAACGGTATGAAGGTGAACTTAGGGTAGAAGGTGAACTGAATCACATCACGTCATCTGTATACAGGTTGTCAAAAGGGCGTATTAGCAATATCTTAGGAACAGTTTGGTGTGTTGAAGAGAATATTGAAGAAAATAAAAGGTGCTATGTGCATACTGCTACTAATTCTACAACTGCTACTACGCAAGTTAAGGGCATTAAGGTGAAGCTGTCAAGGAATATTTCGGCGGATATTGAACTGAATACAATTGACTATGATTATGTACATTCTCAAAAGGGTTACACAGCAATATCTCAAGGACGGCTTCCGTTAACAAGTTAGACCTTTGAGGATAAGTTGTGGAGGACTTCAAACTACCCAGAAGGCATCATGTATATGGTACTACTACTACAATTACTGTAACTTATGACGCTAAGAGTATTAAAGTAAAACTTTTAAGGGACGTTTAGAGGATGTTTTAATTTAAAAAAAAATATTATGTGCATGCAGGTTTTCGAAAAGGCATTTAAACGATATAATATGCAGCACTGCTCTATAATAGTTAGAAATATTCTTCAAACTTTTAAACGAGCTAATTCGATTCAAAGTTAAGAGTTCGAGGGCTGTACAAAAATGTTGTTCAGTCCCACCTTCTAGGGCTGTAATGAGAGAATGTATGTGATGGCTAGGACATGTGTTGCGGTTAAAGGATTGCCGAAGATTATCCTTGTCGGTCAACCATCTAGGACCAAACGAGGTTCTTGTCTATTATTCGGAAAACACCAAGAATTTGGATGTGTATGACCAGACAATAGCCGGTTTATAGCTGTCTGTATTCGGAGACACTTAGCTTAGCTCAGACAATTAGCTCAAGGGAAAAACTACCATATAGTTATGTTTTAATTAAATATTTAATATATAGAGTCGGTATTTTGGTTAGGTTAAGTTACATTTTGCATGCACCGCCGTTATATTTAACCCCCTTAATATGCAAATATATAGCCGGAATTATATATATCCTATCTGTCTCCCAAGCGTCCCAGTTGTTGCAACCCGTATACCTGTAAAATATTGAATCAACTTGGGAGTTTTCTGAAAAATGGACAAGTACCCCAAACGAAAACCAGGTTATCAGACAATGGAGTTGGTGGATGTCTTAAGGAAATATTTAAAGGAAATAATAACTTCTTGGGGGGGGGGGGTTTAAAAAGGGAGGCTCTCAATAGATTGGGATAGAGGAGGAGCGTGTGCAGCTGTTTTGGCCTTAAGCTTCCTGATGCTGCAGTAAGTTGGTAGTGATAGTATTAACGCTAGTAGTATACATTCTTTAATAATAAAAGAGGAACACAATATTTTCAGTTACGCATTTATTGTATGAATCACAAAGACTACTGCTGTGACATATGTCATTGCTACTGCAGTGACATAAACTACTTTTCCATTTACTAGTATGAATTTAGTCATATTATTCGCTAATATGAAACTTTTCACATAATTTTTCACATGAGACATTCACTGATATGACACTCATACTGACTTTACGAAACTTGCAAATGGGCTGTTTGCCGAAGATATTTGAGCTTGTCAGGTTATTAGAATATCCCTGAACATTCATAGACAACCTTTCAGCAATAACTTTGTATTTGCCTCTAATACCTTCTATGCCGTTTTGGGCTTGAATGGCCATTAATCTTTGAATACCGATATCACTTTTTACTCCTTGAAATAATTTCTAAAAACCTGGATGATAGCATGTGAACATGGCGTTTAAATCATGATGAAAGCCTTCTGTAGTATTGTTTGTTTTTGGTTCACAAACTAGTGCATCGTTTGTATGATTCCAAACCTCAGGTGGGAATCTAGGTTTTGTCCTACGGCCGTGTATCTGGTCTCCCCTTACGTATGTTTCTTCAAAATAAGACAGTAGCTCTGTGTCATTACGATCCGGAAACTGTCCACATAATAACTCAACTACGTTTGCTATGTCACCAGTTTGAAGGAATGCCATAGAACACAAACTTTTCACTAGCATGTTAAAGTGGACATCCGTTTTATACTCATTTTTTAAACCTATAGCACAAATTTTCTTTGTATACTCTGGCTAAAATGGAAAAAGCATCCAGATATTTGAGCGTTTGGAAAGCCTTGCTTAAATGGATTAACTGCTTCTGCCTCTAAGTCCAGCAACATTTTACTCGGATTGGTTAGAGGAGCTACTTGCTTAAAATATTCAAAGGGGGCAAAATAGACAAAGGGGGCAAGCATCTTCTACTTTTCCATGTATACTGTAAAGTTGGAAGAATAAGCGTGGTACGCATTTAAAGGTTCACAGAGCATTAATTCCGATCTTTCAGGAAGTTTCACATTATTGTTGTTTCCCAGAACCAAAATTCTTTTGTCATCATTTTCTCCTGAGTCAATAAAAACTAAATCCTTATATTCTTGAGGAATAGAAAAAGTGCACGGCTGTAGCTCTCTTTGCTGAAATGTTTTGTTCGGCCTCTCCCTGCGAATAGTTGATTCAATTGAGCTTTTTTGGTAACGTTAAATCTTCATTTAAGTTTCTCGGGTGTATCTAGGACATTTCTAGTAGAAACACTTGTTGTTACGGCTGCACCTTTAATTTCAGCTAGAACCTGATTCCTTTGTATATTTAATGAATCACCAGAGTGTAAGTGGTCAAATGGTTGCGTCACAAGTTGTTCATTTCTTGTTGTTATAGTAGCTGAACATTTATGTGTAACATACTCGCGAAATCTCCATAAGATCGAGCCATTCTTAAAGTTTCTATGGAAAATGTACTCATGTCCACTCAAGTTTAGAACATTTCCTCCACGTTGAGATTTAGTTTTTGTAAATTCAGATATCAGAATAACAGAGATTCCACCGACACAGAAAAATGCTTTTACATAACTTAATATTCAAACTGAAACAGCTTTGGGAACCGGTTGTAAATTGTAATAATCGATGCGTTTATTTGCCCCTTGGCACGTGCTTAACCAAGTTCTAATTGAGAAGTTCATAGTTTGTAATAAAACCAAAACAAACACTTTTAGCGTGAAAGTTCAGGTGGTTCAGTTGCATGGTGGTTCAGTTGCATGGTGGGTCAGTTGCAAGGTGGTTCAGTTACACGGTGGTTCAGTTGCACGGTGCTTCAGTTACAGTGGTTCAGTCCCTAAAACCCTCATGCATTCTATGGTCTTTTGTTTTAATGTCTGTTTGCTTTGGGTTTCAATTACTTTTTGTAGTAATTTCTGATCATTTTGGGTTTGAATTATTATAAAAAATTTATTTATGCTTAATGTCTATGCTAATGTCTATGCTACAAGTCCTCGGTTTAATAAGGTTCTTTACTTTTCTTTGAAAAATTGTTTTTCGAAAGAATCTTTTTAATTAATTTAAAGAAAGCGCAGCAAAAAATGACCTTTTTGTTATCTAAATTCTCAAAGTTCCGATATTTTCAACACAGATTTTTTATTACTCAACGTTCAGGAAGGGTCTGATTCATCTAAGAAAAAGACTAGAAATTCCTGGGGATTATCAAATAATTTCTACAAAAATCATCCTCTCGTCTCTCCCTTAGGGCTAATTCTGTATTTATTTGAAGGCTCAATGAGAGCTGAGATGTTTTGGCATCAAAATGCACCCTTTGAGGTATCTACCTCTCTCCCTAGCTAAAAAACAATCAGATAACCCCATTGGACAAGTTTCAGTTCCTTTTTAAGTTTTGTAATTTGTCTGTTGCTTACAGGTAGTATTTTTCATTGGTAAATATGCGGATAATTTTCTTGTGGGGGGGGGGGGGTGGGGTCTGCATTATTTTTTATGAGAAGAATTTTTTTGCACGGAGGGGGGGCAAGACTTACACATAAATTCCTCTTTTCCACTTTCCTTAGCACCTCTCAATTAGACTAAGAAATAATACAACTCAAATTAGATTTTCACATTATAAAAACCATATTTTGTGCGAGGGGGGTAGTTTCCAGGTGAGGGGTTTTCGTGGGAAGGAGAGGGCTATTTCCTGCGGGGGAGGGGTAAACGTTTAGATCCGTGGACAGTGACAGGGCGAAGGGAACCCCCATTAACAGACATAAAAGAGGATAAATCAATTTTGGCTTAAAGACTTTATGACGTCTGATTTTTTTGTCTTCGTGACAACAAAACAGATTTTTTTTTATTAATCATCTTGACAGTCATTTATATCAAGACTCAAAAAAGCAAACAATTCCAAAAAGGTTGAACATTTAAAAATTCTAACTTGTGTTTTACCCAACGTAAGTACGATGGTTAAGTTGCAAGAGGGTTCAGTTGCATGGTGGTTAAGTTACACGGTGGTTCAGTTGCACGGTGGCTCAGTTGCACGGGGATCAGTTGCAAGGTGTTTCATTTGCATGGTGGTTCAGTTACAGTGATTCAGTTGCTTGGGGTTCAGTTACACGGTGTTTCAGTTGCAATGGAATTAATAGAATTATGTAAGAAATGGGCTACATTTTTCAGGTCACTTTTTTTTAATTTGTTCCTCATTGTTTTGTTTAAAATATCAGAAAACAGAGGCAAACCCATAGACCATTAAACCATTAAGTTTAGTTGATTCCAAGTACAAGTGTTCTTCTTATCTTTTTCTTAAGAGAGGGATATTTTTAATATTTGAATGGTAAAATCTTTAAATAAAAATTGGTGAGTTTTATTTTTATAGTGCTTATAGCAATAGACCTGAAGCATATAGCAATAGACCTGTTTTCAAGTGTCTTTTTTTGCTATAATGTTTCTGATTTTTTTCTTTTTTCTTTTTTTTTTCATGTGAGCATCATTGCTCTAGGGTATATAAATGAGATTTTTCTTTACTGTTATAGTTTAAAAGAAATGTTTAATTGTAGTGTTTTAGGTTTTTTTCTATCCCTTTTATTTATTTTATTGTAGGAGGTGCAGATACATCATCAAGTAATACCAGTGCACTTTTGGAAGCTTCAAAATCTAACACTGGCTTGCATAGGAAAAAGTGCAGAAAAGACAATGAGTGCAACATATGCAATAAAAGATTTCCCTCCCATTCACTATTGGAAACACATCAAAGAAAACATACGGGAAAAAAACCGTTTATATGTGGTGTATGCCAAAAGAGCTTTTCTCAGCTGGGCAATTTGAAAATCCATCAAAGACTACACACAGGTGAGAGACCCTTTAAATGTAATGTATGCCACAAGAGCTTTTCTCAGCTGGGCAATTTGAAAAGACATAAAAAACTGCACACAGGAGAGAGAAACGTGATGTGATATGTGAAAAATTGTTTTTCTCGATCAAGCAGTTTGAATGAGCACCAAAGAGTGCACACAGGTGGGAAGTCATTTAGATGTGATGTGTGTAAAAAGTTCTTTTTTTACTCAAGCAGTTTGAATCTCCATCAAAGAGTGCATATAGGTGAGAAGCCTTATAAATGTGATGTAAGTGAGAAGAACTTTTCTCAGCTGATTCATTTGGATACGCATCAAAGACTGCACACTGGTAAGAAACCTTATAAACGTGAGGTATGTGAGAAGAGCTTTTCTCATTCAGGTTCATTGATTTGTCACCGAAGAGTACACAGTGGTTAGAAACCTTTTAAATGTGATATGTGCAAAAAAGGTTTTCTCAACCAAGTGGTTTTCTCAACTGTAAGTAAGGAGCGACCCGGCTCAATGGTAACCGAAACTCAAGAAAAAGGGTTTTTGATACCAACAGATACATAAAAATAATAAGATTTCAATGATTATTTCAACTATATAAATTTCATTAAGTTTAGTTCTACACATAAACTTTTACGGGCATGAGAAAATTTGTCTTGCATTCGAAAAAATGGTGGAAGACCCTCTAAAAGCTCTAGAACCTTAACGAAAATCACACCATCATATTCAGCGTATCAGAGAACCCTACCGTAGAGGTTTCAAGCTCCTATCTACAAAAATGTGGAATTTTACATTTTTTGCCTGTGTAAGGGGGGGGCGTCGTCGCAGGGTGATGACTCCATGCCCAAACTCATCCATGAGACCCGAGATCCCCTAAATAAGCCTCAATGGACAAAATGTACCAAGTGAGAGAGAGATCTTGATAAAATCCTGACCATCGAAAATAAATAAACAAGACAACACAGGTATAAGAAAAACTAAGATTTTATTATTAAAGAAGAGAACTTTTTAGTTAATAGTTATTTCATTATAAATCAATATTCAATAATTATCATTCACAATCAAAGATCAATTCTTGTTCATATAATTGCTAGAAGTAAAATTTATTATTATTAAAGGAAAGCAAGCATTATAACTAATATATTAAGACTTATATGTTCCTGCTTAAAAGAATTTAATAATAATATTAAAGAATGGGATATATACCCATTTACTAAGATTTTAACATAATAAAATTAAGAAAGAGAAAGGAACATATTAGACTTACATTCTGCATGCATACGAAAAGCTTACGCAAAGTCAAAACTCCAACTGACTTCTCTCGTCAGTCTCACCCTATATCAAAAGATATGTTCCCCTTATTTGTCAAACAAACGTAGCTAATTCAACCCATTCTAAGAAAGCGTTTCTATTGCAAAATAAGGAAATTGTATACAGGGAAAGGATTGCAAAGATAAGTTCATTGGGTTCAATACCCCGATAGGGAATTGGCTTAAGCCGGATTCTTAGCAACTTGATATTAATGTTAAAATTAGAAGGACATTTCTTACAAATCCGACCTTGTAATATAAGCTTGAGTAAAAGTTTTTAAAGTTATTATTGTGCTTATAACTTCGAATAACTATAGAAGACTATTATGGTCCTCCCACTCAATGGCGCTGGCCTTTACAAGGATAAATCACCAGACAAGAAAACAGAGAAACACAGAATTAAATACGTTATTGGTATACAGAAATAGAAAATCAATTGAGGTTTAGGCTGCAACGCTATTGAATGAGTAAGTGACCAAGAAACTGTAAGACTATTAATAGACAGAAGATTATCAGCTGAAGGTAGCTTCTGTTCGCTAGCCTTTAATGATTTAATACTATTTTATCATTTGCAGTACTGGGTCTATTTTCCTCACATCAACGATCGTGCCTTATCGTGTCATTAAGGAACGTAGAACCTTTTTACAACACGATTCCCTTTTCTTTTCTTCAAGCCCATTGAACAGAATAAGGACAACAAACGACTATCATTTTTGTTATAAATAAAAGGCTCTAGAAGGTCAAATATTATTTAAAGGTAAATAGTCTTCTTATTAAATTATGTATATATATTTTTTTTTCTATTAATTATTACATACATTATTGTTATATTAATTGGTGCTTAAAAGTTAATATAAACTCAGTAACTAGAGAAGAATCACACATAACCCAAACATCAAGCTAACATAACCAAACCATCTATCACAACTAAATCCGTCACCGTCTTTCTAAGTTAAGTTCTAACTACATCTATTCCGTTGGGGCTAAGGGCAAGAGAAGAAAGCAAGAAAAGATCAATTCTAATGAATTGCAATTTTGTATTTTCATTCAGTGACCATTGTACTCAGTTGACCAGTTCACTCTTAATTTGGAATCAAACTTCTCGTCTTATGAATTTGTGGTTTCCTAATAATATTGGAATCCTTTTGCTACAATAGCATAATTAACTAAATTAACTTATCCGTCAATTCCCAAACAAAAATGCAATTTAGTCATTTACTTTTTTTCTCAGAGGTTTAAATAAATGTATATATGTATATGCATATTTTTTTTTATTTTTTTTTCTGTTTATTATTTACGCGGTACACAATTAAAAATTAACAACAAATTCCTTAATAACCAAGGCCTTATTTTAAAAAAAACACAAACTGTCGAGTTTCACAACGTTTTCTTGTAGCCGGTTTGGCCACTAAACAATCAATAATCATGAAATAATTTTTTTAGTTGCCTGGAATCATCACTCTAGGCAAACCTATCAAAATAGATGGTTAAGAGCGCGCTTTTTGGTTTAGCCTAGAATGGTTATTCGGAGCATACTTTATTCTATACAGAACGTCATCAATCTTTTAATAACAAGAATAATAGGAACGAACCATGAAGAGACTTTATCAAATATCATATTCTTTTTTTTTCAATATCTATATCATCAAAATTAAAAATGCAGTAGACACTATGCACACTGTGGATTGACCAATCCTTATGATTCCCTGGTTCACACTAGGAATGTGGGTTAGTATTCACTTATGACTTAGCGCGATTATCATGTATGGAGCTCTTCTCTTGAGCACGGTTGTCTTTTGACACATCTGGCTCTTTCAATAACTCAATATGAAATCTCGTCTCGGGATCCCGTAATTGTACGTGGTTTAAGTCCTCAGCTTGCAGAACTATGTAATCTACATTAGTATTACTAATAAAAAAAAATGGCCGCTGCTAAAATTTCTAGTTCGTTAAGAACCGGATATAAGGTCTGACTGCTGTCTATTATCTCTCGACTTGGCCTCGATAAAATATTAAGTATCATCTTAATCTCAGGAATATGTTTCATGCGCATATAAAGGATTATCCACAATAAGTAATGACATCGGGTACATCTTCCTAGAGAGATCCCGATGTTTACATAAATATTTAAATTTCTTAGCATCAGCATAAATATTACACAATCTTCTCCAAATAATAACGAATCTGAGAGCTCTTCAGAGTTTTACATAAGCCGTATGGCTTCCTAACGATAGAAGACTTCTTGGAAAATGGTTTAGATAAAACTCTACTAAAAAAAAACACAACGACTCCCATCCTTCCGTCATCCTTTTCCTGTTAAGAACAGCCCCGGCTCCATTTTCAGAGGAGTCAACAAATAATTTAAAAATAGGAATATTTTCAGGACCTTCTGTTCTTCTATAGCAACCAATTTGGATACTTGAGGTCTAATTTTGTCAGACGACACGATATATATTAATGCTGGAATAGGTTCTTTAAAACCTGTGATTTAGAAGCTAATAACTAGTTGTTGTGAGTTTTTAGACACCTGAAAAATATATTGACATGAAATAAACGCTCATTAGGTTAGGTTTTATTTAGTAAATATATCCTAAAAAAAAAATGAAAATGAAGGAACGGTAACTTTCTGGAAATAATTTATCCATGAAGCTAGCGAAAGCCTTTGGCCCAAACATACTACTCTGTGGTATTTTTGTGTAGTAATGGCTACGACCAATTCAAAGTGATAGGAATGAAAGGATTTTCGATATCTCTCATCAATAGAATTTTGAAAAAACCACTGCGCATGTCAAATTCACTATAGAACATTCCTTTCGACAAATTTTGTAAAATGTCAGAAGTTCGAGGACTTAGGAAGGCTGTGCCTTTCATGTTATTATTAACTTTACGTAAATTAATTAAAAATTGAATATTTTTCTGTTAAGAGCCTCACTTTTACTGACAGAATGTTTCCTTATAAGGAAAAGAGGAGAAGGGAAAAAAGATGCCCTTTCCTCTACTATACTGGATTTCAGCATAGCTCATATATGTTCCTCTAGCACTAAAGCCATTTAATGAGGGATTCTAAACTGCTTAGGTAGTTTAAATTATGTTTCATGTTGTACATCAAAGCTTAAAAACCGTTAAATCATTTATACATTGGTCATACGCTTCTTTAGAAAAGCAATTGTCACTATTTAAGAGCAATTGAACTAGCTCTCGGAAAACAATTATTTTTGTACGTTTAAAGGTTAAACGTAGAAAGAAATTCTTCATATTCTGGTTTTGGAACAATAATTAAATTATCGCCATCAATAATTGAGATATTTTCTGTAGTAACTAGCTTACAATAGTAGTAACTACCCTACCATTTTGCGTGGGCCCCTGTACCAAACAGGTTCTTCTAGTAATTCTATTCTACAGGTCATTACATCTTTCAAAGAGACGGGTTTTCTATTGTGACATCGATTTTTTGGAAGTCAAACTCATGATTACATGTTTATTTATTTTTTTTTAAAACTGGTATTTTTTCAATGAAGTCCATAGCACTTTGCAGAAACCTGTGAATGTAGGACTCAAAGTCCAATTACTAATCAAGTTAGTGTGACCGAAATTTTTGATCTGGTTAAGTGGATATAATCTGATTTGGTTTGTTATTGCGAGAGGATTACTCAATTTACATCTTAGTGTTAACTGAGCAATGACTAAAGGAACATTTGAAGGTGGAGAAAAAAAGGGGTAATTAGCGATTGGATAATTTTAACAAGAAATGACCGAAAAGTGTTTTGGTTTGCACAGTGTTGTCAATTTTAAATAGTATATAAATAAAAAAATTAACAAGAAATGACTGAAAAGTGTTTTGAAGGGGTTCAGTTGCACGAGGGTTCAGTTAAAGGGGATAGAGTTGCACGGGGGTTTCGGTTATACAGGGGTTCAGTTACAAGGGGGATTCAGTTGCACGGGGGTTGAGTTAAATGGGAATTGAGTTCCACGAGAGTAGTGCTTTGTCGTGGTTTAGCCGTGAGGTCCCTTACCACAACTCCAAAGGGATCCGATCCCCCCCCCACCCCAACCCCGAAGGAACCCCCCGGTCCTAAAAGGTTCTCTAGGCTTCCAAAGGGGCCATGGTTTACCTTGTAACTTTTACATTCTCTTGATTTTCAAAGTTCCGTTTGAAGGACTCTTGTGTTATAGGGGGGTTCATTTACAAGGGATACAAGTGTACGGGGGTTTCGCCGAAACAGGGGTTAAGTTAAAAGGAGGGTTCAGTTGCACGGGGGTTGAGTTATATGGGTCTTGAGTTCCACGAGAGTAGTGCTTTGTCGTGGTTTAGCCGTGAGGTCCATTACCGCAACCCCAAAGGGCTCCGATCCCCCCATCCTAACCCCGAAGGAACCCCCCGGTCCTCAAAGGTTCTCTAGGCTCCCAAAGGGGCCGTGGTTTATCTTGTAACTTTTACATTCTCTTGATTTTCAAAGTTCCGTTTGAAGGGCTCTGTTGTTTTAAGCCAGTGTGATTTTTTCTTTACATGGTGTTCGTTCAAAAAAGCGAGAATTTCTGTTAAATAAATAATTCTTATATTTTTTCCGATCAATTGAAGGCGAGGATTTCTGTTAAATAAATAATTGTTATACCTTTTAAAATGACATTACGGGGTTTGAGGGGGCTCTATTGTTTTAAGCCGTTTTGATTTTTTATTTACACGGGTTTCGTTCAAAAAGCGTGGATATTCCGTGTGATTTTTTTTGGGATTTTTAATTAATTTATTAGTTACCGAGTTTTCAATGACTCCCCCCCCCCTCCAAGACTTACAGGGGGTTTTTGACTCCTCCTCACAATTAAATCAGTGGGGTTTATTTCTCCTCCCCCTCGCCATAACACTCGACAACAAAGAGCGACGATATAAACGTTTGACGACGTATTTTTCTGCTTAGAAAATACATTAATAACTTCCAGGATTATAGGTTTTTGTGCGAAACTTAAAATGTCAAAATATTCTTACAGTCCAAACAATTACGCTCTGTTAGTTGTCAGAGACACTATGTGACTTTCCCATTGGTATTTTATGACCGGTTATTGACACTACCTAATCTATTGCATGTATTAAATCAGTATTTTTCCACCTGCCCAACGAGCTGAAGAACAATATGTTCATCGTAAATAAGGCCAGAAACACTTAGTGCAATAGCCCTACTAGCGATATTCTAGATACTGAGCAAAATAATTCAAAAATTGAATTGAATTTATCAAGGTGGACTCCATAACTGCAAGTCCACTCTTGTTTTCGCTAGGGTCGAAAAAAAATTGAGATTAATTAATTTAATTAAATTAATTAATTACTGAAATTAATTTAAATTAATTTCAGTAATGAACATTATAATTTGAATCTAGTGCTAGAAACTACTAGCCAGAACTAGCACTCTCTACTAGCCCGTACAAGTCTGGGTTATTCTTGTCTTCTTTTGAATACATTGCTACTAGTTACGAATATCAAATGGAAAGCTGAACTGGCTTTGCTAGCAAATTCTCATGACCAAAGATCAATCTTTTCAACTTTTCCTTACTCCGGAAGTTTATTTCTGCATAGAAAAATAAGATAGGGCGACTTGTCTCAATAGAAGCCGAAACTCTAAAAAAAGGAATTTTAATATCAATATATGCATCAAAAGAATTGGATTTTATGCTGATTTTAAATATATAAGTTTCATCAAGTTTACTCACATTCATCACAAGTTACGGGCCTGAAAAAACGTGCCTTATTTTCAAAAAAAAGGAAAAACACCCCCTAATAGAATCTTAATGAAAATCACACCATCAGATTCAGCGTATCAGATATCCTTACTGTACATCGTTCAAGCTCCTATCTGCAAAAATGTGGAATGTTGTATTTTTTGCCAGAAGAAAGATTACG
>NC_142801.1:67835173-67883404 GCF_049724085.1 Artemia sp. Qi Xiang Cuo | reverse complement strand
TTCTAGGGAGGTCTTCAAATCGGATAAAACTAGGCCTCCCGAATCAACAAGTTCAGCCTTCTGAGCCTGTAGTAGCTCTGACATTGTTTATTTGGATATACATTGCTAATTCTTTAGGATAGATTGTAGTCGAACAGGGTTTCATAGTTCCAGATATTTTAAGCACATTGGAGAGCAAATGTTTATATATGCTCGCTTGCCCCGTACTTCCAAGCCACAATTCGAGATTTTCTTGCCCCCCCCCCCTCCTTCCAAATTTCCCTGGAAGTTTGAAATGGGAAGGTGTTCCAGTGATATTGCAGATATCCTGTTTTGATCACCTTGCAACATATCTTGTATTTTAGTTTACTGTGCTTCTTAACAATAGACTCCCATAGAGCATGATAAGGCTGGGACGTTTATTTGGATCAAAAAATATCGGTACTTGTTAAGAAAGCGGTAAGTACGCGAGAAGTGGAGTTTAGTTAATGCTAATGAAATGAAACAAAATAGGATAAAAATAGTTTATGAACAGAATTAGGCTATATATTTGCACATTCGGGGGGGGGGTGGGTAAAGCATAGAATAAATTAATTACGTAATCTAACCCAACCTAGGTACCTTTTATTCCCCCTAAACCCCAAAAAAGCTAAAGTTTAAATATAGTTCCTTGAATGAGAAACCCTTTGATTTTTCTCATTACCCGATGCATACCTATCTGTTCTCGCAATACAATTCTCAAGGGCTTACCGCTTTCTTAACAAGTACCAACAAATCCCCTCCCCTAAATTCAAAACTTTAGCTTCATTTGTCCTAACTATTCGTGAAAGTTTTAACTTAATAACCCTAGGTATTCCAGAGATATTTGCAGATATACGGCTTTGATAATCTTGTACCCTATATTGTCTTAATTTACTTCTAATTCTCGTAGGGGCTTATAGTACAAAAATATTTTGTTTGATCGGTGACATAAAATTTTGTAGCCTCCGCCCTTCCCCCTTTCTTTTTGTATATTAACTAAGAATTTAATTCTATCCATGGAGCTGGTTAAGAGATAAAGATGGTGTTTTAAAGACCTGAATGATCATAAGGCCTTTTGATTTATCTGTATCCTCTCCTACAAGTCATGGTTGAATGTCCACTTGCTCCCTGTCCCCTCTCATTTGCTTAGTAATCTGTGGAAATTTCAACTTTAGACTGAAAGCTGTTTCCGAAATATTATAACTTTGCCATTTTTATAACTTGGCAAGACATAGGGTCTTGGGATTTACCTTGTTTCATAACTGTATTTGGATTATAAGTCTCATTGGAGTTTATTGTGCAATAGTTTTTTGGTGAATCAGAAACAAAAATTGTTTAGCCGCTCCCACCAAGACCAAATTTGGAATTCTTATGCCCCGCCCTCCTCCTTCTTTACCCAAACAGAACTGGGAAGTTTCAACTTCATTCCTCTAGCCGTTCCTGGGATATCGCAGATGTGCAGTTTTATTACCAGGATACATATAATCCCTTTACACGGATCTCTGCCTATCTCTATCTCAGAATTTGAGGTAGAGATACTTTACCTCAAAATTGGTGACCCTCCCCCCCCAAAAAAAAAAATTAGTTCAGTTTCAAAGCCATTGCCGAGATATTACAGATAATTTGAAAACTCATGTTCACTTGGCAACTTTTTATTTACTCAGGCGCGCGTAATGGTTTCAAAATTACCCTTGGAGAACTTTAGAAATGTTTAAACACAAAAAACGATTCCTAAAAGTTCTTAGCTGATCAGACAACTAAGGCCTAACCTGGCCAACTTTTCTATTAAAACCTATCTTTAAACAATGGTAATTTAGATAAGTTACGGTCATTGTCCTGGGGTTTTGGGTTTGATGTCGACCCCTGAGGCATATTTCTCAGACCTTGCAACGTTTCCGAGCAAAATTACTATCTCAAAATAGTATCTAATATCAAGGAGGCTACCGAGGGGGGAAGGACATGGAAGTCAGGGTGGTTGCCCTTAAATCATTTTAGGTCCTTTAAAAATCACTAGAACTTTCAAATTTTCAACTTAAAAAGCGCCCCCTGAAGTTTCTATGACTGCCTTTCCATATGAGTAGGCCAAGATGTTAGGCCCTTTTTTGAAAGCAGCGACTTGGAAGCAGCCCCACACTGCTTGATGGTCAAGATTCTGCAAAATTGACGTTATTATTAGTATTATATCTCTTATATTTGCAGATGTAAATTAAAATCTTATTGTCAAATTCAATCAGTCGTCATATCAGTTAGTCACAGCCTATTTTACCAACAGGCTAAAAACGCGGATTGGAACCTGATTTCATCGATTACCGTCAGCTTGTTGTTTGCTAGAACCGCCCACACGCGCAGTGGCGTAGTGGGCTAAAATTTATGTAGCAGTAATAGGCATATAGCCCTCCACAGACCCCTCCACCCCCTGGAAAATTCCACCCCCACACAACAGACTAGAACTCTCAATTTCTGATCCGATGACAACACTCCGAAGTTTCTGCAACCTCGAGGTGGAGGTGTGGATGAGGAAGGGACGGTCCCCCTCCTCTACGGAATAAATTTTGCTCATTTTGGGGTTTAGTGTTATTCTTTACTTTTATAATAACAGCGTAGACCAGAAATATTCCCAGAAATCGCAAGGGAGTAGATATCAATTTCACACTTTTGATATTTTTTAAGTTTTTCGTACCCCTCCCCTCTCCTCTAAAAATATTTGCTGGAATACGCCATTTTGCTGCGTTTTTGTTGGGAAACTTTTCCACCGAGAAGTGGATTACCGGCATGATTTTAAAAACAATCAGAAATTAAAGTCTTTTTCAAATGAAAGTCTGCTAAGAAAATTTTTTACCCCAGACCATCTGCAAGGAATTTTCTATGTGGAATTTTCAACTAAAATGGAATTATCTTGGGGGTATTTACCTGGAAAGAGGGGAGGGCATTTTTACGTAGAAACAACTTTCCATGGTGGAATTTTTCCGTGGTTGAAGGGAATTTTTCATGGAAGGGAAGCCAGATTTCTCGGTGTTATTAAAAGCGATCAGCAATTAAATTATAAAAAATTTTATTCAACTGAAAGTAAAGAGCAGCATCAAAACTTAAACGGACAGAAATTATTACGTATATGACAGGGGTTTCCCCTCCTCAAGACCTTACTCTTTACGCTAAGGTTTGAACTTTTTGTCCCAAGTCCTTAAACAGTACTCCTGAAACACTGGCCGTTTAATAAAAATTTATTAAAAAAAAAACTTTCCGCAAAATAAGTTGTTTTTTTTTAAAGTGAAGAGCTCCATTAAACAAAAAATGATCAAACATAGAATCAAATAATCTACCAAGCATACACTTTCCATATACCAATATCAATAAATAAATGAAACCCAAAACGGAGAAATTAAAGTAAATAACAGAATCTCAAAACGAGCAGAAACTAATATGAGTAGGATTCAAAACCCCTATGCTTTCTAAAGCTCAGATTATAATTTGTACTTTACTGAACGAAAATCTTTTAAATGTTTCACTTTTATAACTTTAAGAAATCAAAAATTAATTAAGATTTTAAGGAGTAAATATCAGCATATGTATATTAAACTGACAATGCACATTCATTTGATTTTTTTTCAGTTTATATGACTATGCTTTCTATAAAAACCCTATGTGTCCCCAGGGCATGACTTACAACACTTGCCCCGAGGGCGGGGGGGATTTGTTATCCTCAAAAATATAATTTTCAGACATTTATGATAGGATGAACAACATGGCTATATCAAAATTTTGATTGGAAGTGTTTGGGGAAATGATAGGCGTGGAGGGTCATTTCCTCTCTGATCACTCTCGACTAATAAAAAAGGCACTAGTTCTCTCAATTTCCAGTCAAATGAACCCTTTTTGAAGCTTCCGTGACAAAATTTTTTATAAAATCCTTATATGCCCCAAGGGCATAACTTACTACCCTTATCCTGAGGGCTATAGGGAAGGGGGATGTCATCCTCAAAGACAAAATGTCCAGACCTTTCAACTACGTTGAGCAAAATGGTCACATCAAAATTTTGATTGGGCGTATGGGGGGAGAGTGATTCTCCTTTCGATTACTTTCTATTATTAAATAAAGCGATAGCCCTCTCAATTTCCAATTGAATGAGCTCTTTTTGGAGTTTTTACGACAACGCTTTCAATAAAAACCTTATATACCCCCAAGGAATAACTTACAGCCTTTGCCCTGGAGGCTGTACGGGGTTTGTCATCCTCAGACATAATTTCCGGACCTTTCAACTACGTGGAACAAAATTGCTACCTCAAATTTTTGATTGGATGTGTTTTGTGAAATAGTGGGCGTGAGAGGGGGGTTAGTTGCCCTCCAATCACTTTCGACTATTAAAAAAGGCACTAGCCCTTTCAATTTTCAAACGAAAGAGACCCTTTTGAAGTCTCTACGACGACGCTTTCTATAAAAACCTTATATGCCCCAGGGCAAAACTTACACTCCTTGCCCTGAGGGCTATGGGGGGAATGTCATTCTCACAGACATAATTTCTGGACCTTTCAACTTCGTTGAACAAAATGCTTATCTCAAAATTTTGATTTGATGTGTTTGGGAGATCGTGGGCGTGAGAGGGGGGTTAGTTGCCCTCTAATCACTTTCGACTATTAAAAATGGCACTATCTCTTTAAATTTCTAATCGAATGAGCCCTTTTTGAAGTTTATGCGACAACACTTTCTATAGAAACCGTAAATGCCCCCAGGACATAACTTACAACCCTTGCCCTGAGGGTTCTCGGGGGGAGGGTCATCCTCAAAGACATAGGTTCTGGATCTTTCAACTACGTTGAACAAAAAATGACTATCTAAAAATTTCAAATTGTATGTGTTTGAGGAAATGGTAGGCGGGGAAGAGGTGTTAGTTGTACTCCGGTCACTTTCGGCTATTAAAAAAAGCACAAGCCCTTCCAATTTCCAATCAAATGAGCTCTTTTCGAAGTTTCTACGACAACTCATTCGATACGAAATGCCCTGGTCTAAAAGGAACCAAAAAAAAAAAAATAATATATTGTGCCCACATCGTTCTTTACTTAGGCTGCGCTGTTGCGCTGCCTATAATAATAAGTTTTTTTTTTAATTTGTAATCGCCTGTTATGAAAGAGTGTCGGGGGGGACATGCAGAGTGGGGAGAGAGGATGGTGCCTGAAACCATCTTGAGGGATCCGGATTTTCTTTCATGA
This sequence comes from Artemia sp. Qi Xiang Cuo, assembly GCF_049724085.1. Classification (NCBI taxonomy): domain Eukaryota; kingdom Metazoa; phylum Arthropoda; class Branchiopoda; order Anostraca; family Artemiidae; genus Artemia; species Artemia sp. Qi Xiang Cuo. The sequence goes on along the minus strand of NC_142801.1, from coordinate 67,878,199 downwards.
TCTGATTAACAAAATTTTAAGAAAATAAGTTTTTTCAACTTAAAGTACAGAACAACACTGAAAAAGACAAAAATTAGTCCATCCTAAATTCCTTCCTCATTAAACTAACGTGTCTGTTGCTTTGACAAAGCTTTTGTTTAATCAAATGGCCATAATGTTTATGAAGTCTTTCTTAAAGTATTGGAAATGAAGTCAAACTTAAGCGTAAAGAGAGAGAGGCTTAAGAGGTGGAAGCCCCTCATATATGGAGAAAGTTTTTTATTTAAAGTTATAATGTAGGTCCTTACTTTTAGTTAAAAACTTGTTTTTTATATTTAATTTCATAAAAGGGTTACTGTTTTGAAATAAACGACACATCATTCGCACAGCATCCTAGATTAAAAATGTAAACAAAATGAATGAGTTTTTAGAGGTTTTGCGAGTTCAGGGTGCTAGAATAGGTTTGAAAATAAACTTTAAGAAGACTAAGTCACTAAGGCTAGGAACAAGTGAATATGAAAAGGTGACGTTTGCTAACGAAAAGATTGATCACGTTGACAGCTTAACTTATCTGGGTAGTATTATTAGTAAAGACGGTGGGAGCAGTGAAGATGTTAAAAGTAGAATAGCCAGGGTTCAGGGTGTTTTTTCACAGTTAAAAAAAGTTTGGAAGGATAGGAAGATAAGTCTGCAAACCAAGACTAGAATATTAGAAGCTACAGTGATGACATTGGTCAAATATGGCTCGGAAGCATGGGCGCTCCGAAAAGTGGATTAAGATTTGCTAGATGTTTTCCAGAGAAATTGACTACGGATTGTTCTGGGTACCCGACTGACTGACCATATTTCAAATATTAGGTTGTACGAAAAGTATAGTTCTATCCTGCTGTCTAGGGGTATAATGGCAGAAAGATTGAGATGCCTAGGGCACTTTCTGAGGAAGGATGAGAGATTTCCAAAGACTGCCCTTTTGGCCAACCGTCTAGGGCTAAATGGAAGCAGGTCGTCAGCGGTTGGAGTGGGAAGATCTCATAAAGAAAGATTTAAAGTAAATGGGAACTTCCAGGGAGGTTGTAAAGAGGGAAGCTTTGAATAGATTAGGACGGAGGAGGAACGTGCGTAGCTGTGTTAACCTAAGGTGGCTTCGTGCTGCGGTGAGTTGCTAGTAGTATTAGCATTGATTATTATAAATATTTTAATAATAAATACTAAATTATTGAAAACAAATTAGTGCCGCCCGGAAGTATTACGGTTTCTGACAATTTTTTATGTAGAGATGTTCTGGCGGAATGATCCTGGGGCTATCTTCCCAGTGTTTTATTTTCTGGGAAATAAATTTCACGGAAGGGGGCATTTCTGAAGTGATCAAGAAACCGATAAGAAATTAAAGTCTTATTTAAATAAAGGAAGGCTAAGGAGAACTTTTCAGGCTGAATCGTCCGCAAACAATTTTCCCGGCAGGGCAATTTTACTTTACGTTGGATGAAATTTCACATAAGGAGATTTCCATGAAGGGGAGGGTTGCCTCCTCCATATATGAAGGGTGCCCCCTTCTTAATACCTTGCTCTTTACGCTAAAGTTTGACTGTTTGCTCCATTTTTTTAAGAGCGCTTACTGTAAGACGGGTGCTTTTTAATTAGAATAGGAAACCTTTTTAAAAGTGCTAACAGCTTTAGCGTAAAGAGCTTTAGCGTCAACCGTTCATATAAGGAATAAATCTTCCAAAATTAATTTGCAAATTTAATTTTAGTTTTTTATGTATAGTGAGTCAACTAGATTTTTGTGGTACACATTTATGTATTTTGCATATTATGAAGTAAGAATTGTTTTCATTAAACATTTATGTCATCTAAGCTTGTTTTTATATAGATCAATGTTTGGAAAAAAAATTGTGCAAATACTCTTTAATTACAATTTTTGTTACAAGTTTTTTTTTAATGGAATTTTAAAACAAAGCTTATTTTTCTAATTAAACGGCCATTGGGTTTTGTTAAAAAAAAAAATTGTACAACAGTGAAAGATGTGATGATTCTCCCACTGCAAAATGTTCCAACAAGGATTATTTTGCATATTATGAAGTAAGAATTGTTTTCATTAAACATTTATGTCATCGAAGCTTGTTTTTATATTGATCAATGTTTGGAAAAAAAACTGTGCAAAATACTCTTTAATTACAATTTTTGTTATAAGTTTTTTTTATGGAATTTTAAAACAAAGCATATTTTTATAATTAAACGGCCATTGGGTTTCAGGAATTGTTCTTAAAGAATTAGGACAAAATGTCAAACTTTAGCGTAAAGAGCAAAGTCTTTTAGAAGAAGCAACTGCTTTCATACACGTAATAATTTCTGTTCGTTTTAAGTTTTGATGTTGTTCCTTACTTTCACCTGAAAAAACTTTTTTGTAGATTTAATTTATGATCGTTTTTAAAATAATACTCGGAAATCTGACTCTCTCTCCATGAAAAATTCCGGTACTTGTATGATTGCCGAAGATTGTTCTTTTCGGCCAACCATCTAGGGCTAAACGGAAAGCAGGTCATCCCCGTCTGGGGTGGGAGGACGTCATAAAGAAAGATTTAACGGAAATGGGAACTTCGTGGGCGGGTGTAAAAAGGGAGGCTTTGAATAGATTGGGGTGGAGGAGGAGCGTGCGTAGCTGTGTTGGCCTCAGGCGGCTTGGTGCTGCGGTGATGTGTTAGTAGTAGTAGTAGTAGTAGTAGAAAACTTGAGAACAAACCGGTTTCTTCGTTAGTTTCTTCTTTACTTTAGAAACAAATTTAGGCTGTATATTTGAGAATTAGGGGGGGGGGGGGTGAAAGTATAGCGGGTCTGTGAGAAAAATATGTTAGGCACAATTATTCTGCATATTATGAGGTAAGAATTGTTTTCTGACCTCAAACTGTCCAAATAATTTATCCCCCTCCTTATGTGCAAATATATAGCCCAAATTATATATTTCCCATCTAAATTGTCACTTGTCTTTATCTTGTCTCGCGCTAAGCTGAAAGAAACTATCGAAGAAACCGGTTTGTTCTCGAGTTTAGGACGGCATGAACTTGAGAGAGTATCATATAACACACACATTTCAAAATTCCTTCTCCCTATGAAAAAAAAACGAAACTAAAATAAAATTCTTAAATTTGGAAATCCTTATTTTCCACGAAAGGGGGAGGGGTATTTCCTGCGAGGGGGGTAAACGCCGGCCGCAATCGAAATCATTATAACGAATTTAAAAAGTGAAAACATCGACATATGGCTTAATCAAATTATAGCCCAACACTTCCAATTTAAAGCAAAACATCCTATCGTAAAATTCATCTAATAACGGACTTGAAGCAAAAAAGAGATTCGCATTGGATGCGTGAGCTAATTGCCTATAGGCAGTTAGGTTACCTCTGCATCGCTTTTGTCAACGTAGCATTAATCAGCTATGCATGGGGAGAATGTGACGTAAATCATGAAAGTAAGGTAAAAGATTTTCCTGGGGTTCTGACCATATCTGATATTACGGAATGAAAGAAGAACTAAAGATAAATAGCATTTTAAGCCTCAAAACAAGCATAAAATGCAACACTGTTCTGTTAAGTAAAATAGAAACATGCAGTTGTTTCTTGAATGCAAAATTTTATATACAAAAATTCAAACATATTTTACCCCTCGGTTTGTTTTTTGAATTCCCCAATCTAAATTCATCAACGATTATCGCTAAAAAAAATTCTAATAAGTAAATGACTTAATTGTTGGTGCCAATTTTCAACAAGATTTTGGAAACCCAATAGCTAGCTAAATGGTTATTATCACATTTTTAAAGGAAGGTGGAAACAGGGTTTTATTTCACAAAGTTGATAGACAATAGATATCATTTTGACACTTTTTTTTTACCTCACTATCCAGACTAGAAGAAGAAAATCGGATATTTATGAAACGAATAAGGCTGTTATCTGGCTCATAAAATGACTTTGGCGCTATCTTTTTCAGCAATTTTGAAATAGGCTTAAAATATTTTGATGTTTAACAACAGCAGCGATATTTTTGGGGACGTGTTTCTTAATTAATCTAAGTAGAATAAGCTTATATCTAATCAAAATGAGAGGAGATAGCTTCTTCCATCAAGAAAAATTCTAGTAAGACGTCTATTTTATATCGAACTCCACATAGATCTACCATAGGCTACTGACCCTTAGTCAATAGCCTAGATATTTTTGCCATTTTCATTCACTTTTTTTATTATGGTGATACCCCAGTAGCCTAGTTGGCCTTAGTGATGCCAAATGTGGTACAATTGTACCATTTTGGTACATTTCACCTCTACTGGTACAATTTAGCATAATCCCATAAAATATGGTACATTTTACAAAATTATGGTACAATGTGGTACAATTCAGTATTTTGTACTTATGTCTGTAGGCTATTCTTTGATGTGCAAATATTTTATTTTACCCTGATCTGTTCAGCATAGTCAAGATAAGGGACAGACAAGCAGTCACCTATTTTCCTTTTTTTGTAAACAGACACTTCACTTTCAGTGGCCAAAGGTTGACAAAAACATCTTTCTGTAAAGCCTATCAACATCAAGTCTTACTGATTGAAAATGAAGCTATAATTACACTTGGATTTGTGATGGTTGGGAATCTAGTGGAATAAAAACAAACACCAACCACCCAAGGTGAATCTCCTCAGTTTGAAAATTTTTATTAAGGAAAAAGGAGCCTGCTGAGAGAAATTAAAAGTAAGAATAAATTTAAAATAAGGTCAATCTAGGGTAAAGTTCTATGAAATCATATTATTGAGTTAGGACTAAAGTGAATACACCATTTGATGCCTTTTTTTATGCTGATTATGAATATAATAAGCATTTCTATCGGAAATAAATTTCAGCCCCTCCCTTCCTATATCGGCTATACCTAACCGACCCCTGACTGGACCTCTATAGGGGGGGGGGCTGAAATTCATTTCCAATGGAAATACTTATATTAATAATAAGCATAAAAAAAGGCACCGAATTGTGTATTAAATTTATTCATAAATCAAAAATATGATTTCCTAGAACTTTACCCAATCTACCTCAACTACATATATATATATATATATATATATATATATATATATATATATATATATATATATATATATATATATATATATATATATATATATATATATATATATATATATATATGTACATTGCCTATATTGTAGCACTCCTTTGTTATAGGCTACCTACTCTTTTATATACTGCTAGTTTGGTTAATGCTAATGAAATAAAATAGGATGAATATATGTTAGTTTACAGACAAATTTGGGCTATATATTTGCACATTAGGGGGGGGGGGCAAAGCATAGCATATATTAAATTTGTAACCTAACTTAGGTTCCCCCCCCCCCCCTACAACCCCAAAAACAACACTTTAAATATCTTGAAGCAATTAAAACCTTGCTATACATTGTATTTCTCTACTGTGGTGTCTTGAATAGTCCTGTAAAAATGGGTTTTTTTTTATGTCTACTGTTTGACATAGCCTATATAAAAGAGTAGGTATAACAAAGGAATACCTATATTGTTATATATCACATAAAATATTGTGCAAAGAAACAAGTCACAAAAAAATGCCAGACAGGTGTACTGCAAGAGACCACTATAGAGAAATTCAATGCAAAGCATGGCTTTCATTGTGTTTATAATATTTAAACTGTTGTTTTTTTGGGGTTTAGGGGGGGGAGGTACTTAGGCTAGGGTAGGTTACGTATTTAATATATGCTATGCTTTACCCCCCCCCCCCCCCCTAATGTGCAAATATATAGCCCAAATTTCTTTATAGACTATTATACATTCATCCTATTTTATTTCATATATATATATATATATATATATATATATATATATATATATATATATATATATATATATATATATATATATATATATATATATATATAATAGAAGCCTAAAATTGGGAATATTGAGAAGAAAACATGTTAAGGAATGGTTATCACTTCATAATATGCAAAAAACTTGTAGTTACCAAACTTTGAAAGCAGTGAAAGTTATCTTTTTTTGAGAATTGCATAAAATGATTCATTTTACTTGTATAAAACTTAAAACAAACAGAAATTATTACGTATGTAAAAGGGGTTACCCCCTTCTCAACACCTTGCTATTTACACTCAAGTTTTTTAGTAATCTTAAAAACGTGTCTTAGCCTATTGTTCTAATTAAACAGCCCTTGTCTTTCGGGAGTCATTCTTAAAGAATTGGAACAAAATTCAAACTTTATTGTAAAGAGTGAGGTGTTGAGGGGGGGGGTAACCCCCTTTATATACGTAATAATTTCTGTCTTTTTAAGTTTTGATATTACTCCTTACTTTCAGTTGAAAAGACTTTTTTGTTATTTCTGATTGTTTTTAAATAATGCCAGGAAATCTGGCCCCACCTTCATGGAGAAACCCACTTCCCATGGAAATATCCTCTAGACAATTCAATCCCAGTGAAAATTTACCCTGGACAATTACTCTTAACCACTCTACACATAAAATTGAGACAGAAAAGAGAAAGCAGGACATAAAAAAAAACTTTGTATAAGAATTCTGGCACATTCCCCCAGTGGATTATATCCCCTGAAAATTTCACTCCCTGGAAACTTTCCTCTCCATAGAAAATTTACCCTTGGAAAACCTCCCAACAGAAAATATGTCCCCCCCCCCCCCCCCCAAAAATGTATGCATACATCTCAATAACAAACACTATACCAAACAATGGGCAAATTTATAACCTAAAGACCTATCCCCTGGGGCTGTGGGGGGGGGGGGGTCATGTTATACCCGAACGGATGTTTATTGGGCCTTTTAACTATGATGAACAAAATGCCTATCTCAAAATTTTGATCAGACGATTTTGGGAAAAAGGTGCATGGGAGGGGCCTAGCTGCCCTCTAATTTTTGGTCACTTAAAAAAGGCACTAGAACTTTTCATTTGAATTAGCCCTTTCTCAATATTCTAGGACCACTGTTTTGATACAATCACCCCTGCAAGAAAAAAATAATAAACATGCATCTGTGATCTTACTTCTGGCAAAAAATACAAAATTTCACATCTTTGCAGATAGAAGCTTGAAACCTTAACAATGGGGTTCTCTGATACGCTGAATCTGAGGGTGTGATTTTCATTAAGATCACTTGACTTTTAGGGGGCGTTTCTCCCTTTTTTCAAAAATCAGGAAAACTTTTTCTTGCTTCTAACCTTTGATGGGTAAAACTAAACTTATTGAAATTTATATATTTGAAATCAGCATAAGAAGGCAATTTTTGTGAAATGTCTGTGGTATAGAAATCCCGTTTCTTAGATATTCGGTTGCTTTTGAGAATGCTATTGTAATTAAAAAATTGCTATTGTAATTAAAAAACAATTTTATCCCCTGACCAGTGAAGTTCTCCTTTGGTACCTGTATTTGTGAAATTTCTGAATTTTGAAGACCAGCATTGATGACAAAAAGATAATGTGAGGTTTTTATTGAAGCCCGTTGGCTAAATCATAAAAAACTCATATTTAAAAACTCTTTTCAAGAGGATCAGAAAATTTTCAAAATTTAACCTCAAAATGTCTCCAGGATATGGAAAGTCCAGGAGACTTTCCTCCCCATTTGATTCTGTGATCTCCGATTGCCTTTCCTGTGCTCCTTAAGACAAAGTTCATCAAAATAATCCATATAAAGGGGGACAGAACACAACCCAGCTATTATATACAAAACCAGCTGCCAACCTCATTTCCTACCTTAACTGCAGCAGTGTTATTCTTGTACATAGCACTAATCACTTTTATGTATTTATCTGGTATACCATACAAGCATAAGACCTTTACTAAAGCTCTTCTGTCAACAGAATTGAACACTTGCTCATAATCTATAAAACTGAGGACCAAAGGTGTTTGAAAACTCAGGCACTTCTCAATTATTGGCCTAATAGTGAAAATTTGGTTGACACATCCTCTACCTTTTCTATAACTCCATTGTTCTTCTCTTAAAACTTTGTCTATGGCATCTCTCAGTTTCAAAAGTATCATATTACCAAGTAATTCACTACCTACAGAGAAAAGACTAATGCCTCAATAATTACCACACTCACTTTTATCACCTTTCTTATAAAGTGGCTTAATTAAGGTTTTCCTAAAATCGTTAGGTACTTCTAACGACTGGAAAAGGGTACAGAAAATCTGCAACTGTAAGTGCTGCCATGGCTTCTGACTCAGATAGTGATGTTTAATGTTGTGTTTTTAATCTTTTCGAATGTTTAGCTTTTGTAATATAGATTAGTTGGAACCTCAGATAACTCAAAGTTTACAAAGCCAGTTCCAGTTTAAAAATAAAAGATTATTTAAGGTAATTTAAAAAATAGTGAAGGACATGGCTTCTATTGTGCCATTTGTGGGGATATATCAAACTTAACCTTACAAAGTGAGTGGAGTATCTTTTAAAGGCATTTTGGAGAAAAATATTGTTTCAACATTAAAATCTCCAGTACATGTTACACCAGACCATAACCCCCAAAGTCATTTCTTTAATCAGTCTCAAAGAATTTTTTTCTGGTATTGTTTGTAGGCGGTAGCTTATATTAGGGAGGGCTACAGGAACAATCCTCCCTTCTATCAAGATCTTCATAAAAGGGAAAAGGGGAATTTTATGCAAACTATTAAATGGAAAATCAGGTCTCAGCAACTGCTTTTCAGCAATATGCTTTAAGAATACAAGGTTAAAATGCAATTTTAGCCCATGATTTGTATTAAAATTGTCATTGGGATCAATTTCAAGCTGTGCTATAAATGGTCATAAATGGCCAAAACGACTTTTGTTGGCCTGTAGTAAAATGTTTCTGTAATAATATATGTTGCTCCGAACAATTTCACACAGTCAGGAGTGATGTACTATATTAGAAGAGAAAGAAAAACAAAGAAATGGAGAGAGAAAGTGAATGAAAATGTCTTGTGTAAAATTTTCATAGATAGTACTTTACGTCACCAATAGTGCTTTATGATCACCAGCGCCAAAAAAAATTTTGGATATGGTACAATTTTTTTTGTCTTTGTTACATTTTTCATGCAATTTGTGGTACATTTTGTTTTGAGGTGTTGGTAACACTGGTTGGCCTTTTTAACAGCTAAAGTGTTGTAAAATCTTGATTATATCACTCAAAAATTGGATTGGCATGCCTCTGAATGTGTTAAAATGTTCCAAACAAGTAGTCTATGTGATTAGGCAAGCAAGAATAGGCTATTTTATTCATAGCCCACACAGCACACAATTTTAAATATGGGGATATTCTACAGCAGAGCATGACTTTGGCCACCCATTAAAATCTTGTGTCTAATAGGGTTAATCTTTGACAGGATCTTAAATTTAGAGCAACATATCCCAATCATTGACAAATTTGGTAAAATTCTGCTTTAGCTACTTTTGGTTATCTTGGAAAGGGGTTAGGTTAGTAAAATGAATTTTTCAAGGATAGGTCTATAGGCTAAAGTATATCCCAGGAAGGTATTTTGAAGTACCTACCTCCACTCATTCTCCCTGTATAGGATCCTGAAATTTGCTATTTGCTATTATTTTCTCTTGTTTGTCAGAGATTAACCCAGCTTGTAGCCCTTTCTGTCTTTAACAGCTCATAGAACTAGGCTATTTAATTTTATTATCTTCTCTTGTTTGTAAGAGATCAACCCAGCTTGTAGCCCTTTCTGTCTTTAACAGCTCATAGCACTAATATAATTTTATTTCAGCTACTATTTCACCATTTCAAAATTATAATTACCTGTATTATAATATACTTTATTGTTCTGATAACAAGAGATTGAAATCAGACAGATGCGCTTTTAAACTGGGAAATACCACTATACACAAAACAAAATCATATCACTTCTCAATTATTAGCCCAAGAGTGATAATTTGGTTGACACATCCTCTACCTTTTCTAAAACTGCACTGCTCTTCTCTTAAAAGTTTGTCTACGGCATCTCTCAGTCTAAAAAGTATCATATTACTAAGTAATTTGCTACCTACATAGACCAGACTAATGCCTCGATAAATACCACACTCACTTTTATCACCTTTCTTATAAAGTGGCCTAATTAAGCTTTTCTGAAATCGTTAGGTACTTCCCCTTTTTCAAAAATTATATTCATAATCTTCAGTAACTTATTTCTAAACTCAGAGCCACCATATGTAAGAAACTCATTTACCACCTTATCAGCACCTGTAGCCTTATTATTCTTTAATCCTTTTAGTACTGTTGCTAATTTCTCCTCACAAAACAAATCTTCCTTCACATCCAAGGTATCACAAACTTTTTCATTTTCCTCCATATCTTTTCCTACAACTCTATCTTGGTTAAGCAAATTCACAAAATGTTTGGCCCATCTCTCTTTAGTTTTTTTCCTTATTGCTAATTGCAACCCCAATCCTAATACCCCAATAACCTAATTTTCATGAAAAATGTTATCTGAATCCTTTAGTTTTAAGTTATTGTAGATTAGGTTTATATGAATATCTCTAGTATCTCTATTTAAACCAAGGTCTCTATTTATGGATTGTTTTTGTTTCAACTTTCTTCATAAAAGAATGTGGGAGGCCATTTGCTTCAAATATTAATGTTGCCTTGTAACAAAGAAATAAACGATCTGGATTTTAAATGATGTGGAGGGCCAAAGCAGAATTAATATCCTAATTTTTTCACAGGTTTAAATTTTCACATCCCAGAGAAATCTTGTGTTCATGCTGTCATTCCACAGGAGCCGACAATTACCTTCCACTGTATTGAGAATTCCCCCTCCCCACATAAATCCCCCATTTCTCCCTGGTTAAATCCGGATCTTCATTAGAAGGGACAGTGAATTTTCTACTCTCCTGTTGAAGTCAGAGGCAATCATATAGCATTGCCTATAGTAAAGACCCACAAGGGTTCAAAATATTAATATTTGTTCATTTATTATTTTTTTCAGGGGGTTTTCATGTGAAGGGATGGTTGAATAAATTTTGGAGGAGGCTCAATGAATTGGGAATCTAAAGCTCCATTGTCCTTTTCTAAGATTTAGCCTGCTTTTCAACCAATTCCTATAAAATGTGTTGTTATTAACTATAGTGTCTATAAGAAATTATTGTTCTAGTTTAACAGCCCTTGTGTTGTAGCAGTTGTTATTAAACAGTCTTCAGATAAATACAGAATTAGTTCTAAGGGGGAGACAAGGGATGGTTGGAGGTAGGAATTAATAAATAATCCTCAGGGCCATATCCTGACTTTTGTTGGGGAGAGGGGGGCTTTGGAGCAGGCGCAGTCATCAGAATCTGAAGGAGAGCAGCCAGATTTGCCAGCAGATCCTGTTGAAGACAGTCTTAATGACTGAATGTTCTGCTATTATGATCCAGTACTTAGTTAATCAAAGTCATCAAAGAGTTACAAACCACTTTTTTACTTGTATTTGGTGCTTTTATAAATAAATTTTAAATAACATGCATATAATATGAGAAATGTAGCTGAATATGCAAGACTGTTTAAATGTTCAAGGTTGTTAGGATAAAATTTTTGAGGTTTTAAATATAGAAAGAAAATTGCTAATATGATTTTTTTTTTTACAAAATTATCCAAAATCAGGCACTGTCCAAGTGCTGAGGTATTACCCTAGGCACAAGATTACTACAGGGATAAACTAAACTATTAATTATATTGATGAAGAAAAAAAAACTTTAGATGAAGGGGCATTGCCCTTTTTAAGCCCAGTAAATCAGAATCATCAAAATATTTCATAAAAATCTGAAAGTGATGCTTAAAAAGAAAAGTTCAGCTGGTCTTGTAGCTACAGGGCATCTCTAAAATACCAGTTTTACCCTAGATTTCCTACGGAGTACCATATTTTACTATTTTACTTACCAAGTTTTATTTTTTGGTAATTTTACAACACTAAGTGGAAATGAAGCTTTCTTTGCCAGGCAACAGGGACATTGTAATGAGACTACAGGCCCCCCCCCCCCCAATTGGTGGACCCAGGTATATGTGCAGGAATTTAGGGGGGAGGGATTCCAAAACCTCGGGAAATATATGAAAAATATTGTAACTTAAGGAACTCAGTGAATTAGATATGATAACAGTCTGGGGACAAATCTTGTTTATTTTTTTTCTTCTTTCTGAAGTTATTAGTGTTAGCTGATGTTTCTTTCCATTTAGATATGCATTAAGCTGGCCTATCAAGCTCTGCTCTCAATTGGCTTGGGTTGTAATTACGTTTTATTAATAAATTTTTCATGTTCAAGTCTGTTATAGATTAATCTTTTATTCTGCTTTTCCAGGACTTATCATTTTGAATTTATTATTCCATTGATTTTTCCCAGAATTTCAACCATTTTATACCTAACTTAAAAAAAAAAATTCTTCACAGGGTCTGCATTTTGACTTACTGACTTATGTCCCATCTGTCCTTGAAGGTCGTTTTGGGGCCTCTTCTTTAAGCAGTTCATTGATATGCCTCCTGCAGGTCCTTCTTTTGTCGGCCAGGTGGAGGAGTTGTGGCAGGGTGTAGGGTGAGAAGTTTTCTTTCCATCTCTTCCGAGGGCGACCTCTGGGGCGAGAACTATGTACTCGTCCATCGAAGGTCATCTTTGGGAGACGAGTGCAAGCCATGCGTTGGGTATGTCCAAGCCATTTGAGTTGTTGTAGTTTTATTTTGTCCAGTATTGTAAATTTGACTTTCAGATTATGGAGAAGCTTGGAGTTGGAGATTCTGTCGTGGTAGGTGATACCAGCGATGCGTTGTAGGGATGTGGTTTCAAAGGCAGCTAGGTGGCGTTGATTGTCTGTTTTAAGCGTCCAGGATTTACAGGCATAGATGGCGATCGGAATAATGAGGGAGCAGAAGAGTCATTATGAGAGTTGTTGTTAAGTTCTTATTCCTCAAGATGGGCATCAGATCTTTAAAACTGGAGTTTGCAAGTGTCAGGCGTCTCTTGATATCTTTGAGCTGGTTGTTATCAGAAGTAAGTAAGCTCCCAAGGTAGGTGAAGCCTTCCACCCCCTCAATGGTATCTTCACCAAGCTGAAAGCTGAGATTTACCTGTGAATCGAACTTGCATGAGCAGCGCATGACTTTCGTTTTTGAGGTGTTGATGGCCATCCCGAAGAGGTTGGTGGACGAGTGAACGCTGTTAGCCTGAGATTGTCGATCTTGAAGGGACTCGGCTATTAGGTCTATGTCATCAACATATGCTAGTTTTTCTATCACCACTCCTCCTACAAGGGCGCCGGGTGGGTTGTCTGTGAGTGAAAGGGCTGCAGATACGAAGAGATTGAACAGCTCTGGTAATATTAGGCAACCTTGAAGTACTCCGGTAGAGGTTTTGAAGCTCTTGATAAGTCCTTCTCCAGTCATGACGCGGCTTCTGAACTTCTTATACATGTCTTTGATTAGCGAGATCAGGTTGGATGGGATGCCAAAGTGAAGAAGGATGTGCCATAGACCTTCTCTCCATATCCGATCAAAAGCTTGTTTAAAGTCTATGAAAAGTTGATTGATATTGCGGCCAAGTTTGCTATACTTTTCCATGATCTGCCGAACAATGAATATCTGATTAATTGTTGATCTATTAGGTCGGAAGCCGGCTTGGTATTCCGGAATGACCATCGAGGAAATGGCTCGTATACGCCGGAGCATGACTCTTGTGAGGATTTATGCTGCGTGGCTGGTAAGACTTATTGGGTGGTAGTTGTCGCAGACAGCTTTAGAGCCTTTCTTATGCAGGGGGATTATCGTGGCTTCACACCAGGGTGAGGGGAAGTGACATTTTCTCAAGCAGCTGTGGCAATTTTGTGGTAAAGGTCAAGGAGTGGCTTGCAGTTTACTTCTGAAGTCTCTGATAGCTGCTTCTTTTTCAAAGTGAAGAGGGGGAGGTCTGTATTTTACAGGTACTGAACTCCTGATTTGATGTCTTTGCCTCGGAGTACAATGCATGCTTGGGGGCGAATCATCTGACACTTCCCTTGTTTTACCCCCTGATTTCTCCAGGTATCCATTTAGAGCTGTGTCAACTCTGACTGAGCTTACAGAGTCGCACTATTGACCCTCCTTACAAACCAGCAACACCAGTGTCTCTGAAAAAAAAAATGAAACTTGAATTAACCCAAAAGTATCTATACTAATTATGTTAAAACATTTCTTTGTTGATAAGAGTTTTGTTGCTAAAGTAGTTAGTTCACAAAGGGAATAGGATCAATGTGATTTAGACTGCTATTCTAGTTGGCATTTTGTATCAAGCAATGCTTCAAGGTGTACTGTTTTACACAATGAATGTCTTAACTGTAACAATTTTACTGTTAATACATAATGAGGTTATAATATTCTATCTAATTATTCAGTTTGGAACTTGGTATAACCTTTGATACTTGGCTAAAGTTTGGAAAAAATACATCTCGGGCTTTAAAAGCTGCAAGTTCTCTTCTCCACACTATCAGTAATTGCTCATATAAATTCAGTCTTTGAGAATTGGCCCTTTATGATTGCTTGGGTCATTTCATCACTGAATATAGCATTTCTGTATAGTGTGCATGAATAGATCCAAAAAATCCGAAGGTGTCCCACCAAAATGGTTGCATATCTCTCTTGGCTTATTCTGAGCATAAACAATGTTTGATTGTTCATTTAAAGTGGCATTCATTTAAGTTTTCTTGGAGTAAAAACCACTTTATCAACACATTCTCAATAAAAGGAATTAGTGGAGTAAAAATACAGTTTGACCTTGGGGAAATTGCAAGAGAATTTTTTCCTACACCAAAATGTTCAGAAAAACCAGCTGAATTACTTCAGAAAAAAAATCCACCAAAGTCCCTCTTACACAAGTGACCCAAATTTGCCCTTGAAGGGGGAAAATGACGGGGGATTGATTTTTGTGTTTATAAATTTTTTGAGTTTAAATAGTTGTTTCCTATCAAGCATGACAAATCCGAACACAACGTCAGAAATCCAGTTTTCTGTATCAGGGTATCAATTTTCACCTTCATGGAATGGGGGGACGGATGGGTGAAGTGTGCAGATCATTATTTGACGGATTTCTGCAACTACAGCATCATTTCATGTTAAATAAAGTAGTGTATTATTATTATTATTATTTATTTATTTGAAAACTCGTCATACAAAAAAGGAAAAACTGAGCAATAACCGAAAAAAAAAGAAGAAATACACACAAACTTAGCAGTTATACATGGGGTTTTTAGTGACGAACGCTGGAGCTAAGATATCACCTAACACGACCTTATCACAACTATTAGTAGGTCAGTATCATTCTAAATCAAAGGAGTTGACAAAGTTTCAGCACAACTGACTGTAGTTTGTACAACTAAGACATCAGTGACATCCTGAGCCTGTACAACTTTGCATCCTGAGTTCGCCAACTTCTCAGTAAGTAAGTCAATGAAGCATTATTTATTTTTTAGGCTTCTCAAAAGTTCCTCCTTACTTTTGACAATCATTTTAGGAAAGAATTCAGTCATTGGACGCAACAAAACTTTGGTTCTGTTCAGCTGTGTGCAATCTTTTGTTGTTGGTGTGTCAGTGTAAGAGTAAAAGACTACCATTACCTGGCCAAAATGTCTTTTGACATAACCTACATAAGATTCTGCTACCTTAGGGTATGTGAACCAAACAGTCCATGGTATTTTGTGTACTAGCCAGCCACCTTCCAAAACTCTGGAAGGTTGGAACTGTCACTGGACCACCGAGCCCCTAGATTTTCATCAGTGCATTTGCTAGAGAGGCTTTGTCAGTTGTCCTTATCACGTCGAACGAACTAAAGAGCGATGGTGGAAAAGTACAGTGCTCAAACAGCAGAACCTTTTTCAATTCAGAACCACTGGTACTAACCACTGAGGCTTGACGTTAAAAGATTAGAGCTGGTTTGACCATTTCTCTCATGCTATCTATCACCACAGATGACTTCTCAGTCATAGTTACAGCTTTATCCATTCTTATGAAAACTTGTTTGTTAATTTCTTTTGCTTTCATGTCCTTCAGAATCTTTTCTTCCACAGATTTTACATCGTTTACTTTAAAAGATGATTAGTGTGGACACCACTAATCATGTTCAACAGCTGTGAGTCCTGCCTGAAGAGTTCTAGGGGCTCAATGTATTGAACTGTCTTCTATATCCACCAGATTTCTAACTCTTCACGATGATATTGCTTCTGTGTGGTTTTCAATAGTCAGCTCTTCAAGGCCAGTCAGGATCTGCAAAAGTCCGTTCACGAGAACCAAAGTAGGCATAGCAGGTGTCCAAATTGTCTGCTACAATTCAGCCATGCCTCTACCTCTCGTCAGACTGCCACTCGTTTTCATACCTTTCATCAACATTTGTGTGGTCACCAGATCAAGAGAAAGTGCTGTCCAGTAGTTGTTAGTCCTCTGAATGAATAGGTATTCCTGTAACATTCTGCAATGCTCTGGGTTATCTTTCCTCAACTGAAAAGTTGTTAAGCTCTCAGGGTTTTTTTTTCTCAAGATTCCAAGTAGGTTCAGATACTGAAACCAAAGACAGGTAGTTTTTGACTTGGATAATCTTTCTTTTACACTATGAATTATTTTACATTTAAGCTTTGCTGCTTCTGACACCTGCGCTTCATCAATGGTACCTCCTCCAAGGAGCAACTCGTACGCCTGTTTTGCCTTTACAAGGGGTTCTGGTAACATGTAATTGCCATCAAATACTCTGCTATTCAGTTCTGATGATAAAAGGTTCGCATAAAGGGCTACCTCCATCAGACCATGACCTTGCACAGCATAAGAGACAGCTTCGCCTTGTAACATACTTCGCCCAGTGTTAGGTGCATATACTTGACTTATGATTTCCAAAAGTCCCGAGTCAGCCATAAGATAAAAAAAACAACTGAAACAACTAATTTGTTGAAGCCACTTGCCATGGCTTGGCTAATGGGCTCAGGTGCACAAAGCTAGTTTCTTTAAAAAAAAAAAAACAGTAAGCCAGTCTTTTGATATACTGTTTTGTTGTGTCCAAGATGGTGGGACTTCAATTTCATTTGCAAAAGTATATTAAAAGGGCAGCTTTTTTGACATCATTTGAAGCAAGACAGTGATTCATTCTTGGTGCAGTGACAAGATAGTCGCACAGGTTCCTTTATTGTTTGTTAGAAAAGACCTGCTAAATAGTGCTCTATACAGTTCTCTGCTTTTGTGATTGCTGCATCAATGTTTGCTTCAGGTGTATCTTCATTACAGTTTAAGCCATTTTTTGCTTTTTTCAGATATTTGTAAAGGGAGCTTTTTTTATTTTGAAGCGCGCTGCAGCTGCTCTGATTGACATCCTCCTTTCTAAAAGTGCTCAGACTGCTTCTCTTAGATTTTCCTGTTGTGGTCCGCAGTCCCCATCCGTCTTTCGTGTAAAACAGTTATATCCAAAGAAATAAAAAAAGAAGAACAGAGAACAAGAAGAAGAAGAGAACATAAGAGAAGATTGAACATGCTGCTGAAATCCACAAGCTATATTTTGCCCCTTATTTTATTTAGTAGACATTGTCTTGGTAAAATTGAAAGTGGCCAAATTGGCATTTTTCACAATCAGTCTATTTACTTACTGAATATGGAAACTAATTCATGAATTGAGATTTAATATTAAAATCATTTAAAATTTTAGACTCATGGTCGTAAACAAAGAAATAAAACAATCATCTACTCTTGCCCATGCAGGATAGATTCAGACACCATCTAGTTCAACTCGAAAAAAAGGTGTCTGGATTAATCCCCTCCCCCTCACAATGTGACAGAGAAGCCAGTCTGTATTAAGAGCATTAAAGAGAAAGTAGATAGTGCAACTTTACAAGATTCTGGATTGACAAGAATTCAGAGAAACAAGAGTTCAGCCCCAGCCTCCCCTAGCTGTTGTTGATGTTGCTGAAATTTTATGCCAAAGAATTTCATTCAGTGTAACAATTATATTAGTATTTGTGTCTGCTTTCTTTCTTTTTTTTGTGATTATTTAGATGGAATCTTGTTAATTTCTTTCCTTTTTTGCAAGAAGCTCTGATGATAATTGTCCTTTGGTCCCGAGGACTTGAAGGTTGATAGGCAAAGTAATAAGGAATTTCTTTGAAGAAAAGGAACAAATTGGATACTTCTTTTATTTATCTTAAACCTCTGGCCCAAGATTTATGTTCTTAACATAATGTCACACTCTTTGTGTGACATTTCTGGTGTTTTTTTTTTGTGTTTTTTATAACAATTTTGTGAATAATTCTACCATCTTCAATTATGTGCCAAATTTTTTTTGTGATGTAGCCTTCTGTACTAAACAAAGATTTTTTCCATTGGTAAGTATCATACACCAGTATTTTCCTTGAAAAGGAGAATTTTTTCTAAATTTTGGAGAAGAATTGGGATATCAGATGTATGCTCTCGAAAATCCAGATTTGGAAGTCCTGGGTTACAAAAATTATCCTCTAGATCCCTGGTTGTTAAGACGTGGATCTTATTTACTATGCCTATTTGCAGATGAGGTTCTAGATGTATTGATCTCCAATATGCCTTCATATTTACTTTGCAAAGTTGTCATTTTTCTCTTTAAAAAACATGTTTTTGCTTTCAGTTATGAAGACGCTGAAAGGACATTTCAAGAACATTTGGCTGGTACATATAAGCCGAAACCTACAGCTGTAGTTGAAACATTGTCAGGTGCCTTGCCTTCAAATACATTGAAGCAGCTTGAATCTGCTGTTGCTCTTAGCAATAAAGTTGAAACTTTAAGCAATGAAAACAAGGAGCTGAAAAAACTTGTTGATGGGCTACAAGGTCTTTTACTTGGTCTTCGACAAAGAATAGAAACCTTGGAAGGAAAGACAACAGGTGCTAAACCAACACAAGCACCACCAGCAGTACCTCCTCAAAAGGAAGAAGAAGATGATGATGTAGATTTATTTGGATCTGATGAAGAAAGTGAAGAGGCTGAGAAAGTTAAGGCTGAAAGAATTGCTGCTTATCAGGCAAAAAAGGTTAGCTCTCAGATAAAAATCTAAAGTATTTCAGGCTTAATAGTAGATGTTTGACAGGACAAGTTAATTTAATAAAGACCACAGCTTTCTTATTTTTAATTCAAAAGAAATGAAATGTACAGTAACAGGCAAAACTTGTGAAAATGTGTCTTTGTGAAAAAATGAATAAGACAGTGAAAAATTAAACTATGTGTTAATTAAAATTTTACCCAATATGTTTTCATTTTAACTTGGATTGAGTAAAATCTATATTTGGAGCTGTTTTTCAAGTAAGGACCCCAATTGTCCTTATCTTTTAACTGTAATTTTACCTTTAGAACACAAGTTACCACATTTGTTTAGCAAGCTTTGCAAAGCTTACTGCGTTTGACTTACTTGACTTAAAGGCTCCTGTTGGTGGTCCAGCGTAGAGAGAGATGAAACTCTTTGCCTCCATTCCGAACTGTCCTGCACAAGCAGGACTACTTCTTGGAGATCAGTACCGATCATGGAGAAGTACTGGGTAAGGCCGTCCCTCTATCTGAACCGGGGTCTTCCAGGGGGCGCTTCCAGCCATGTTGAGGGAGATTCTTCTTCTTCTATTTCCCAGCAGGCGGGCTTTTCAGTTGATACTATTTAACCCTTTTCCTTTTGCTTCACTCTGTGGGCTACAGAGCTACTGGCTTGGTTGTCTCTTATTTATTAGATATTCTCATATATCTTTCAGTAGATCTTTCGACTCAAGGAGTTCAAATATAAGATGATAGATATCGATTTCTGTGCTCTGTGTGCAGGTATAGTCGGCTAGGCTCTTGGCTGATAGTGAGATTTTGTGGTGTTTGAAGCACTTTAACAGTTTACAATGCAAAGTATGCTGTGCAGACGTCAGCATATTACATTCACATAGGCCGTGGTCAATTGTTTCATTATTCATAATGCAATACCTGCAAAGAGGGGACAGGGGAACTGAACCACTTGAATTAGGAAACTGATTTGAGAATGCAAGAAAGTCTAGTCCATATGTTCCAGAACAAATCCTGTGATAAATTTTAGAAAAGTACTTATTGGGAAGGGGGGAAAGAGTAGGATTATTCTTATTAAACTAATACCTGATAGTCCCCATCGGTAGACATCTCTAATGGGAATTGGTCTCCCACTTAGCTGGTCAATATTTATAGCATTTTTGTTATTTCATCGATCTGATGGTTACCACTTATACCACTGTGGCTACGAATATACTGAAAATAAGTTCTTATACCACTTGGAGCAAGATTATCTATAATACTAAGACAATGATAAGTGTCAATATCCAGCTTATACTGAGGAGCTGAAGACAGTAACTCAAGGCTTGATAAAGAGTCAGAATAAACTATAATATTATTTGAATTAGCAATCAAGGGTTTATTTTCCATAAGGTGTTCTAATGCCATGATTATGACATTTAACTCTGCAGACATTATAGATACACTATTATTCAATCTCTCACCCATTACGGTGATTAGGTCAGTAAGGAAGGCACCACTTGCTACCTTCTCATTCATTTTGGGCCCATCAACAAACATTTGGGAATAGTTCTTATAAGTGATTGTATTAAGTTCACCAAATTTTTCCTGGAGAAAAGTAATAGGGGTTAAATCTTTAGTCCACTTTGAGAAATCAGTATTTATTATGGGGATTGCCCAATTCCATGGAGGTAATTGGGGGAAAGTAGGTGCAACAGACTTTGCGGGTACAGGGAACTTCTTCTGAATATTGGCATACTCTCTGCAATGCCTCTATACATGGTTGGATTTCTTAACCAATTATGAAGGGGGTGTGAGCTATTTGATTCAATTTTTGTAAGATGTTTTATTAAAAGAAAGCTACATCTCTCCCTTATTGTTATTAATTCGCTCTCCATAAGCAGGAACTTGGTGCTTGTGGGTTTCCTGAGACGTATTATATCGTTTTGTATTGTTTCAATTTTTTGCATCTGGGTCTTTGCACATGCGCCATAGACGATGAGCCCATAGTCAATATGGTGTCTTATATGTGATTTATAAAACTGGAGTAAGGTTTTCTCCTTACATCGCCAGGTTGTGGAAAAAAATCTTTTTAGTATAATTGTTTTTCTAAAGCATTTTTTTATTGTGTTTGAAATGTGGAGGTGGAAATTAAGTTTTTGGTCAAGCATGAGACCTAGGTAGATAATATGATTATCTTCTGGAATAGTTGTTCCATTTAGAGTTAGTTTTGCATTAACATGATTTCGCTTTCGGTGAAATTGGATTATTTTTGACTTGGAAGGTGCAATGGGTAAATCTGAATGTTGAGAGAATTTTTCAAATTGGAAGAGTGACTTTTGCAGCTTTGACTGTGCAATCTCAAAGGTGTTGCCAGATGACCATAGTACCAGATCATCAGCATATTGTAGATTCGTATGGGGGAGGTTCATGTCCCAGAGATATAGGACAAAGAGGAGGCAGCTGAGGACTGCTCCCTGAGGAAGGCCTTTGGTTATTGTCTTTTGGGGTGAAGAGGCTGAACCTACACAAACGATGAAACTTCGCAATTCTATGAAAGATTTTATAAAAGATACTAGCTTGGGGGGGTAGTCCAAGGTTTGCAAATTTAATTAAAAGGATTTGGTGGTTCACATTGTCATATGCCTCTTCAAAATCTAGGAAAGCTGCAACTAGGATGTTATTTTTTTAGAATGATTCATTTATTACATTTGTTGAGAATATGAAAGCATCTGTTGAGGAATGGTGTTTCCTGAAGCCAGTTTGAGTGTGAGGGATTATATTATTTTTTTCAACAAACCAGATGAGTCGGTAATATATTATTTTCTCCATTATTTTCCCGATCACAGGAGTAACGATTATGAATCCTTTAAAATCAGGGTTACTTTTGGGTTTATTTTTCTATAGGACTGGTAGGAGGGATGAATATTTTCAGATATTGTGAAGTATACGTGAAACCTAAGAATGATTAAAACAATTTAGAATTTGCTGTTTTTATGAAGAGGTGAGATTATTTATCCATGTAGGGTGTATATTGTCATAGCTGCCGCTAGTCTTGGTCCTAATATGATGTATTTCATTATTCATTTCCTGGATTGAAAATGGCCTGGTTATATACTCGGATCCTGGGCGAGGTTGGGTAACTTGGGTTCATAGGAATTGGGGGCATTTTGCTACAATTATTTGATGTTAGCTTATTAATAAAAAGAGTGGCAAATAGCTTAGCTTTTTCATTATCATTGTCATAATGGGTATTATTATGTATAAGCTCATACAGGAGTTGGTTGGGGGAAGTCTTTTTCCCACAGATGTGGCTTATGACTTTATGTATAATTGGCTCATGTGTTTCTCTGGAGAGATTATTTGCAAAATTATTCCAGTAGTTATATTTAGCATTTATTATGGTCCTTTTTAGATTACATTCTGCTTGTAATTTTTTTTAATATGTAGTAGGTGATGGTTTTTTTTAAGAATGTTCTCCTAGCTGTCTTTTTTGTTCTCCATTTATTTTGGCACTCATTTGTCCACCATGCTTTGGGAATATGTTTAGGGAAGGTTTTCCTGTGTGTTGTCCTGGGGATAGCATGATGAGCTGTATTTATTAGTAAAGATGCCAAAACTTCAGCACGTGTGTCAGCTGTTGCGTTTGAAATGCATGAATTTTGGGTGAAACTTGTAATATCATCGTGTAGCTTATTTTGGAACATAGGCCAATTTGCTTTAGTGTTGATATATTGGAGGTATGTGATAGGGTTTCAGCAGGTTCATTTAGGGAGCAAACTATGGCAAAGTGGTCAGTACATAGACTATCAATTTTATTTATATAATTTTTATTCAAAACATTTAAAGACACAATTTGTAGGTCAATTGTAGAGAAACTGCCACTTTTGGGGTTTAAATTTGTTTTCAGGTTTGAAGGGGTTGCAACAGCTAATTCATTTTTTTTTTAAATCATACGCTCAATGATCTTACCAGCTTTATTTGCTGGTTTACCCCCCCCCCCCCCCCCCACAAAAGCCTGTGGGAATTAAAGTCTCCACAAATAATGATATTTTTCAGCATATTAGAATTATTTATATAGCTGAAGAAATCCATGGCATCTGTAGTTTGGCCATTAGGGTTATAAAAGCTTATTATGTAAGTTTTTGTATTATTCAGCCAAACACTGATGCCAATTGCATCAACATCATTTACAAAATCTGGAAAGTTGATGCTACAGAATTTTATATTATTTTTAACTATTAAAGCTACTCCGCCTCCTTTTCTCTCTGATGATCTATCCTTTTTCAGGATAGTGTATCCCAGAGACTTAATTTGTTGATTTTGGGTTAAATGAGTTTTCTGGAGGCAAGCAATGTTGATGGAATTATTATTAATAAAAGATATTAATTCATTTAACTTATTTTCTGTAAGTGATCTTACGTTCCACTGGAGTATTGATATGTGTTGTGTTGTTGATTTATTTTTCATGACTGTGTATCAATGTTCAGCTTTGTTAATAGTAAGGCGAGATCTTTTTTTGCTTGAATGAGCATATGATTAGGGATGTAGATTTTTGCCAATTCAGGAGTGATTTTTGTTTTCTGTTGTTGTTGTATATTCATGACCTGAACTGCATTGCAGTTTAGAATGAATGAGCATATGCTTGGGGTTTGTATTTTTGGTTGTGCATCCAATTTGTTAGCTAAGGGACTAATTCCTGGTAGTGTTTCTGATTTGTTTCTCCTTGGGAGGGGGTATCAGGCCAACCTAATCTCAATAGGGAAGGAGGCTTGCTGGCTTGGTGTTTGTTTTTGATAGCGATGTGAGCTAGGGGGCTTAATGGATGGTGTTTTGTAAGGGGTAATTGATGCATTGGGAGTGTTTGACTTGGGGGTTTTATTTGATTTCAATATAGGTTTTTATTTGGTGTGATTGGGCAGCATATGCTTCCATAGCTGCAAAAGGGTATGGAATGGCCTTCTCTGTTGCTATTTGGAGTGTTAGTGCTCTTTTCTTATATGTAGGGCATTGAGATTTATTGGTGGATTCATGTGGGCCTTTGCAATTGTTACATGTAGGCTGAGTGTTGTTGCTTGTTGTCAACTCTTTAGGATGGGAGCCTTTACAATTACTACAGGCTAGGAGAATTCAATTGCATTTGTTTGTTGTGTGTCTCAGTTTGAGACACTTCTGACACTGGATAGGTTTTGGCTTGTTTTCCTTGTGCCGTTTGATTTGCCCAAATAGGAACAACTTTTCTGGGGTATTAATTTTTTCCTTCAGTGTAAATAGGAAATATCTACTTGTTTCTAATCCATTAGAGTTGGGTTTACCCAGTTGAGTGACATCTTGTACAGGGATTGTGTTACCAGCCTATCTGAGAGCCCTTCTTTTAACTCCTGAATTGGTATTTCTAGGGGAACATTATATGCTACTATTTTTATTGGGGATTGTTTTGGGTTCTATTTAGAAGAGTTAAATGGGGTATTCAGAAGAAATTTTAGATTAAGTATTATATCTGCTGATTTCTGATCTTGGACAGCTATTAGCAAAGATCCATCACGGTGAATGTTAAGAGAAAACATTGATTTTAAGATTTTGAAAATTGCAACCCTTATTGTAGTAATCTGTGTTATTTCAAAGGGGGTATTAGGAGAAATTTTGAGGTAAATGCCTAAGTTTTGGGAAGGAGAAACTTGGACAAGGGGAGGGAAAATACTTTTGATTGGGGATGTTTTTTTCCTCTTTTTTTAGCTCCTAGAAAGGACCTCTTGAAATCCATTATCATCTATGGTGACATAAGCTCCAACACCGATCATTGTCCTATTCTCAGAATTTGAGTTTTCATGTGAGATTTGTGATAGAGAGCTTGACCAGCCAAGATGGAGCAAAAACGGATCAATTTCATTAGTATTTAGGGTGGGATCCGGAGGGGTTTTTTTTTGGGGGGGGGGGAGTTCTTAGCATTGCCTATTGGAATAAGCTTTAAGCTAAAAAGGAAAAGATAATATTATGATACAAGACCGTCTGCACTCTACTGTGGGGAAAACTGCACCATCCACAAAAGAAAACACCACAGTTTGGCCCTGAGGAGGATTTTGAGCACGATTGGTTCAGTACAACTACTGATAAATCGAGACAATAATTCACAAGAAATTTATTTTTAAATTTCTTAAAGTGTTGCTGTTGTGTTTGCTTATTTATATCAAAATTGAAAAGTATGCTGGCGGGTGCTTTTTCTGGCATGCGCTTTAAGTGGCCAAACCACCGTAGAGTTCTTATGGCGAGCTGACGAGAGTTGAGGGTCTGATCCGTTAGTAGGCCTGTTTTTTCACTCATCAATGTGCTTAGATCTTACATTTTTTGTCAGAAAACGCTTAAAAGTGAAATCTTTGGGCAAAGATCTTACATCTTTGGTCGCTTTTGTGCAAACGTCTTTCATCATTCTGCTCTGATCAGCGGTATGAGAACAATGATGAGTAGCTCATCACTGTTCAATATGACAGAAAAGTGGCAGTCATCACAGTTTTTGATAACATCTGTGATTTGTAAGATCTTGGAACAAAGAAGAGATAAAAATCATTAGTCTTAGGAGAAAGATCCACGATCTGAATGCTTAAAAAAACAGGCCAATTATCAGCAGTCGGGTGTTTGAGACGAAGTCGTACCACTTGATCCCTTCGATTCGTCTTAGGAAGTTTGTTTCGGCCACATCTATGGCATCACGAACAGAAGCAGCTGCCGGCCAAGTTTCAGCATCGTAGAGAAGGAATTGCATTACGGTCGTGTTGTAGATCCGCATTTTTGTTTTTCGGCTAATGTTGGGCTTTGACCACAAGGAACGGCATAATCGAGCCATAATAGACGCAGCTTTCGCGATGCGCGACTAGATTTCCAATTCAATTGAGCCGTTATCCGAGACGACAGATCCAAGGTAAGTAAAAGGCTTGACAACTTCGATAGTGTGCCCTAATACGTTGAATAATGGTGAGTTGGCGGAAGTTCCTGCTGGACATTTACGGTAAAACAAGATTGTGGCGTTGCTCACAAGACTCTTAGAACGCTACTCATTGTAAAAGTTAGCTAGCAGCATACTTATTCGAAATAAGATGTACCGAAATCTGGTTAGTGTCGACATTCACCAGTGAATGTCGAAATTCCTTTTTCTCTGCTCTAATTCAATTAGGTTTGTTAGTTTTCTTTTTCAGTCTTATACAAGCTATGATGGTAAGAGTTTGGTTAGGTTAAATTTGGTTATAAATATCAGAAATGTGTTAAAACCCAATTCAAAAGGAGACATTCCTTTTACTCTGTTCTAATTCAGTTAGGTTTATGAGTCATCTCTTTCTCATATATATATATATATATATATATATTACCTTAAATATATATATTACCTTGGCTTAAAGACTTAAGCCAAAGTCTTTCTAGTTTTCCATATTAAATCTACCCAAAAAATCTAGTAATTATTTTAAGTTGACTGTTTTAAAATTTATCTTAAAAACGAAAGAACTAATGTGTCTAGTCAATGGAGTTATAGAGTAAAAATGACTGCGATTCTGGCTAGATTCACTTGCTTGTATTCCTTCACATTTTTGTGTCACTGCTTAAATTTGTAAAAATTTTAATATACTTGAGAGAGATAGAGAGAGAGAGAAACACATGTCTTTTTTTACTTGTCTATGATTTCTTTGGCAAGTATTTTTCTTGAATTCATTGAAACTGGTTTTAAGTAGCACCTTCTACTAGGGAAGATAGGGGGGAAGTGTAAGTTGTATCCCAATCTTTCATAGAAATATTCTAAAATTGAACTTATGAGCTTTTGAAAATTGTGCTTTCATTAACTTATGTAAACAAACGTTCAATTATGGGCAAGCCCTTGAATTTGGTACTAAACCACGATTCTTTTTAATGCATTTCATGTACGCTCCACAATTTTTGTTTTTGTAAGTAATAGTTTGTTGTTGTTTTTTTAGTCACATAAGCCGACAGTCATTGCCAAATCATCTATCCTTCTTGATATTAAGCCCTGGGATGATGAAACCGATATGGGAGCTATGGAGAAACAGGTGCGCTCCATTTCTATGGATGGTCTTGTTTGGGGAGCTTCAAAATTGGTACCTGTAGCCTTTGGTGTGAAGAAACTACAAATTAGCTGTGTTGTTGAGGATGATAAAGTTTCTGTTGATGAACTTGTTGAGAAGATCGAGGCGTTTGAGGATTATGTACAGAGTGTTGATATTGCCGCCTTCAACAAGATCTAAACTGATACATTCCTTTCTTGTGCCTTAATTTCATTAATAAATGTGAAAATGGCTCTATTTGTTTATTTTCCTCAAATAATCTATTTCTTGCAATTATTGTGTTCTCTAAGGTCAAGACAAAAAGAGCTCAATAGAGTTTCAGTAGTGGTTTTGAGCTAGGGCTTTTCAAGGATGATACTCCTAATTTCCCCACAGCCCCTCCCCCGCCTTGAATGGGGCCGTAAGTGGTACCGGCTGTAGTTCTACCAATGACTTGTTTCTGCCCGGGGCGTAGCCCGGATTTTGTTCCGGGGGGGGGGGGCGTCAGTCTACCTTTTTATAGCAGTCATGTGAGCAAGAAAATTATCTATCATAGTGCAAGATTTCAGGCGGGGGGTATTGGGGGGGGGTAGCTATGTAAAGAAATGAAAAGTACACACTTGTCTTGATTATTTCTAGTTGTAGACTTTTTTTGTTTGAGAATGGATGACAAAATTTTGCCAACAAAGTCAGAATTAAAAAAAAAAGTTAGAAGCAGTGAGAGTTTCTATTTTGGGCGAGTAGATGTTTTAGAACTGCCACAAAGCAGCAGAATTTAGAAAATATAAAAAAAAGAAGTGCATTATTCCTTATATTTGCCTATAGGACCCTTGTTTTAGAGAACCAAATAAATAAAAATAATATTTATATCAAAGACAATTGCCCAGAATTTTGTTTCGGAGGGGTGGGGGCCTCAGTCTACTTAATATAGCAGCCATGAAAGCAAGAAATGTATTGATATTAACATTGTTTACAGAGGATGAAGCACAATTAAAGTTTAAAAAACAGAATCACCTGCACTTAGAGAAACGAGCAACAAAAGACGACCTAACCTCTCAGAGTAACAGCCACCAGTCTTTTTTGGCTGCAAATCAATCAAAAACTTGGTCAGTATCGACCTGGATATCGTGGTTCAGGGTCATGTGAGCTAGTCCGTTCAGACGCTCCTCGCCTGTTGAGCTCCGCAGATAGGTTTTTAATCGCTTAAGATATCTAAAGCTCCTCTCAGCAGAAGCAGTAGTCACTGGTAATGTTTGAAAAATTGTCAAAAGCCTTCAAATGCATGGGAAAAATTTTGCATCACATGACGCAAGAGTCGAAGCAACAGTTGATGGTTCCCCAGACATTCCGAGCCACTTCTGTTTCGGAAGGACTAACTCACATTCGAGCGCACGTCTACCCCCGTGAAATCCCTCGTAAACAGCAACAGCGTTCACAAATTCATTAATTTTTAATGACTCGCTGTTAGCTGGCAAAAGCCTTCCGATTTTTTGAAAGATGCCTCCTGATGGCGCAAAAATCTTTGATCAAATTCTTCAATAAGTGGAGCAAAGTAAGGTTTGAACAATGACTCGCGATGAAAAACCTTGATGAACTCATTATTGTTGATGGACTTTTGGTGGATAGACCTTGGAACAGTCGGAGCCATATTTAACTCTTGTACAAGCTCAGGCTTTCTGAAAATTTTTTTCAAAATTATTTTGTTTTGATTGCAGTCAGTGGCGTATCCAGGATTTTGTTTCGGGGGGGGGCCGTCAGTCTTCCTTTTTATAGCAGTCATGTGAGCAAGAAAATTATCTATCATAGTGCAAGATTTCAGGCGGGAGGTAGGGGGGGGGGGGTAGCTAGGTAAAGAAATTAAAAGTACACACTTGTCAGGAGTATATCTAGTTGTAGACTTTTTTTGTTTGAGAATGGATGACAATATTTTGCCAACAAAGTCAGAATTAAAAAAAAAGTTCGAAGCAGTGAGAGTTTTTATTTTGGGCGAGTAGTTGTTTTGGAACTGCCACAAAGCGGCAGAATTTAGAAAATATAAAATAAAGAAGTGCATTATTCCTTATATTTGCCTATGGGACCCTTGTTTTAGAGAACCGAATAAATAAAAAATAATATTATATCAAAGACAATTGCCCAGAATTTGGTTTCGGAGGGGTGGGGCCTCAGTCTACCTATTATAACAGCCATGAAAGCAAGAAATGTATTGATATTAACATTGTTTACAGAGGATAAAGCATAATTAAAATTTAAAAAACAGAATCAACTGCACTTAGAGAAACGAGCAACGAAAGATGACCTAACCTCTCACAGTAATAGCTGGTGGTCTTTTTGGCTGCAAATCGATCAAAAACTTGGTCAGCATCAACCTGGATATCGTGGTTCAGGGTCATGTGAGCTAGTCCGTTAAGACGCTCCTCGCCCGTGGAGCTCCGCAGATAGGTTTTTAATCGCTTAAGACAGCTAAAGCTCCTCTCAGCAGAAGCGGTAGTCACTGGTAATGTCTGAAAAATCGTCGAAAGCCTTCGAATGCATCGGAAAAATCTTGCATCGCATGACGCAAGAGTTGAAGCAACAGTTGAAGGTTTCTCAGACATACCGAGTCACTTCTGTTTCCAAAGGACTAACATTCAAGCATTCGTCTACCTCCGTGAAATCTCTTGTAAACAGCAACAGCGTTCACAAATTCATTAACATTTAATGACTCGCTGTTAGCTGGCAAAAGTCTTCCGATTTTGAAATATGCCTCCTGATGGCGCAAAAATCTTTGATCAAGTTCTTCAATAAGTGAAGCAAAGTAAGGTTCTAACAATGACTCGCGATAAAAAAAACCTTGATGGACTCATTATCGTTGATGGACGTTCGGCGGATAGACCTTGGAACAGCCGGAGCCACATTTACCTCTTGTGCAAGCTCATAGGGTTTCTAAAAAATGGTTTCAATATCATTTTGTTTTGATTGCAGTCAGTGGCGTATCCAGGATTTTGTTTCGGGGGGGGGGGGGGCGTCAGTCTACCTTTTTATAGCAGTCATGTGAGCAAGAAAATTATCTATCATTGTGCAAGATTTCAGGCGGGGGGTAGGGGGGGGGGGTGTAGCTAGGTAAAGAAATTAAAAGTACACACTTGTCATGAGTATTTCTAGTTGTAGACTTTTTTTGTTTGAGAATGGATGACAATATTTTGCAAACAAAGTCAGAATAAAAAAAAAAGGTTAGAAGCAGTGAGAGTTTCTATTTTGGGTGAGAAGTTGTTTTGGAACTGCCACAAAGCAGCAGAATTTAGAAAATATAAAATAAAGAAGTGCATTATTCCTTATATTCGCCTATGGGACCCTTGTTTTAGAGAACCGAATAAATAAAAAATAATATTATATCAAAGACAATTGCCCAGAATTTGGTTTCGGAGGGGTGGGGCCTCAGTCTACCTATTATAACAGCCATGAAAACAAGAGATGTATTGATATTAACATTGTTTACAGAGAATAAAGCATAATTGAAATTTAAAAAACAGAATCAACTGCACTTAGAGAAACGAGCAACGAAAGACGACCTAACCTCTCACAGTAATAGCCGCCGGTCTTTTTTGGCTGCAAATCGATCAAAAACTTGGTCAGCATCGACCTGGATATTGTGGTTCAGGGTCATGTGAGCTAGTCCGTTAAGACGCTCCTCTCCCGTGGAGTTCCGCAGAGAGATTTTTAATCGCTTAAGACAGCTAAAGCTTCTCTCAGCAGAAGCGGTAGTCACTGGTAATGTCTGAAAAATCGTCAAAAGCCTTCGAATGCATGGGAAAAATCTTGCATCGCATGACGCAAGAGTCGAAGCAACAGTTGATGGTTTCTCAGACTTTCCGAGCCACTTCTGTTTCCAAAGGACTAACTCACATTCGAGCGCACGTCTACCCCCGTGAAATCCCTCGTAAACAGCAACAGCGTTCACAAATTCATTAATATTTAATGACTCATTGTTAGGTGGCAAAAGCCTTCCGATTTTGAAAGATGCCTCCTGATGGCGCAAAAATCTTTGATCAAGTTCTTCAATAAGTGAAGCAGAGTAAGGTTCGAACAATGACTCGCGATAAAAAAAACTTGATGGACTCATTATCGTTGATGGACGTTCGACGGATAGACCTTGGAACAGCCGGAGCCACATTTACCTCTTGTGCAAGCTCATAGGCTTTCTGAAAAATTATTTCAAAATCATTTTGTTTTGCCTGCAGTAAAGTATCAGAACATAGCTTAATATGCCGACAGCACTCAACTAAACCTAAGTCTTCGGCTTGCAGCGCCTTAGAGACAGAGAGCATTACGGCACTAACAAACTCTAGCATAGCCAACGTGAACATAAAACTAAATTTGGTTGCTGCTGAAACCAACGCATTCGCTTTTGAAATAACTTCCGTATCGCACCGTATGCTACCAACTATTTCCTCAAGTACGGAAATAATCGCACAACACAAAGACATAAAAACTAAAAGGGAATCGTGACGCTCCACCCATCTCTTTTGCCACAACTTCACACGATTTCTCCTAGGACTATCAGTAAGAACGAAAACAATCGCTTCTACAACCCTAGTCGTTCTTTTTGGTAAAGGTATTAAAAATTACGAAATCTGTTGAATATTATCAAAGGTTGATCTAGCAAGTCCTTTTTTACTAGTTCTACATAAAGCCAACTTTATGCTTCGTAATGCGCCGTCGGTGTAGATCCCTGGCGAATAATTTTTCCTAATTTCTGCCTGTGCACCAGACTAACAGCCTGATATGATGCTGGCCCCATCAAAACCAACCCCCACAACTTTCTCCATTTTTAAGCCGAACACAATGAAGAGAAAACTGTAAAGCAACTGTCAGAAAAACTGTTACTACCAAGTTGTTAGTAAAAAGCGCAAAGTAAAGCAACCAACTAAAAAAAATAACTAGTTTCTCAGATATTTATTGTCTGGTTTCACTCCAAGCTCTGCATTGGATTTGTGGCGACTCACGTAGTCCTACTTGTTCGCCCTAGACCATCACCCATTTTAATCGGTCACTACTTCTCAGAGCTTTCCCTCAGAAGCCACAACAGCGTGGATTTTTTTATTGGTGTTATGGAGCCGTCAGAAGTCATGACAAGACAAAACCTAGAATTCTTCATTTTCGTCACAGGCTCACTAACCCAATTTTTCTCAACTTGGTGTTTCACACAGTGAGCAATCACTGGCAAATCTTAAAAGATGCCGTCACTTTCCGAGCCAGAATCAGTGTCAGTCGCGGAAGCCTTTTCCTGCTTATAGGACAGAGTATTTTCCTCTGAGTCATCGTCTGAGTCACTGTCGTGAAGTACAGAAAGACGAACATTCGGTACCTGGTGACCGAAAGCAGAAAGTACGTCGTCCGGTATCAAGGCTTTTATTATTCGTTGGCTTTCAATACGAGCTCGCCCTAGCTCGAGCTTGATTTCATCGTCCCCGGGCAAAGAAAAATCGGAACTGACAGACGCAACACCAATGGATCTAACTCGCTTGGCCTTGGGCAAGGACAACTGTTCATTAGAATATTAAGCTTCAAAATCCGTTATACTTTCATATCGACGAATTCGATGTAGAAGTTGGAGGAACGAAAAGTTTATTACAGTACTGTAAGTGCTGGTTTGAGACCGCATCTTCCAAAAAAAATCTTCACACGGTGGGCTATTCAAGTCGGAGAGTTTGAAAAGACGTTCGAGCCCAAGCCGTTTGAATCGACGAATGAGAAGCACTAGGGAATGCATATTTGTCTCTAGGCAATGGTAAAGGTTTGTGGTAATAAAATTCTCGTTCAAAGCATAATGTCCACTTTTTAGAACCTATGCGCCAGTTGATCGAGAAGACGCGGGAGTTCCACCAAAAAGCGTACATCGCATTCGTGGACTTTAAGGCTGCCTTCGATTCTGTTGATCGCCGTTCACTTTGGCTGATACTAAGAACTACGGGTCTACCCAAGAAATATTGCTCACTCTTTGAAAAGCTGTATGAGGATACGAAAAGCTGCGTGCAGGTCAATGGAAGACGCAGTCCCACATTCCCGGTGAAGACTGGCGTCCGCCAAGGTTGTGCCGCCGCTCCCGAGCTTTTCAACTGTGTCATAGACCATGTTATGGCCAGCACGATGAATCGCCTTCAATTCGGTCTTCAGTTCGGAGACCGGGTACTCTCTGATGCTGACTTCGCCGACGACATAGCGCTAGTTGCGAGCACCGTCGATAAGATGACCAATGCTCTCAGAAGAAGCCTCGAACGTTGGACTGAAGATCAACTGGCAGAGAATCAAAGTTATGCTCCTTGAGCCCCCCACGTCCCGTTCTACTGTAAAAGAAGTCAACATCGGAAGCAACCGAGTAGATGTGGTTGAATACTTCACTTACCTGGGATCTATTTTGTCGAATAATGGATTTATCACAAAAGAGCTTACATCTCGAATTGCCAAAGCTTCAGCACTTGCTGGGAGGTTTAGCAGCATCTGGTGAAAGCCAAACATAGGCCGATTTACCAAAATGCGCATCTACAATGCGTCAGTCAGCACCGTCCTGCTGTATGGAGCGGAGACGTGGCCAGCTGCCAAATCTATCCTCAGCGCCGTCGATGTCGCTCAGACGAAAAATTTCCGAAGAATCGAAAGACTTCACTGGACTGACCTCGCTAGCAACCAGACTCTCCTATCACGTACGGCTCAAACTCCTTTCTCAACGCAGCTTGCCCAGCGTACTGTTCGGTGGTACGGCCACCTCCTTCGCATGCCACGCGACGCCCCAGCACGGGACGCATTTGACTTCGACCCCACCCTACACGGATGGAAGCGATCCAGAGGACGCCCACCCACTAGGTGGAAAGACAAAGCCGATGAATTCCTCACCCAAGCCCACATCCCGGTGGAAGAAGCTGCGATCCTGGCAAGCGATAGGTCAACCTGGAGGCGCCTA
Source organism: Artemia sp. Qi Xiang Cuo (assembly GCF_049724085.1). NCBI lineage: Eukaryota > Metazoa > Arthropoda > Branchiopoda > Anostraca > Artemiidae > Artemia > Artemia sp. Qi Xiang Cuo. The sequence goes on along the minus strand of NC_142801.1, from coordinate 67,844,237 downwards.
GTCTCATCGTTCTCTACGCTGAACCCTCGGCAGGAGCCTTAAGTCAAGTAAGTCAAGTTCTACTTCTAGTTAAAGCATAGCATATATTAAAATCGTAACCTAACCTAGATACCTCCCCCCCCCTTAAACACCAATAAACAACTGTTTAAATATTGTAAACGCAATTAGCAATCAGGCTTTGCCATCCATTTATCTCTTGCAAATACCCATTTGACGGGTTTCCATTAGTAGTTGCTGGTATAGTATATAACGGTGGGTACCATAAAATGCCCAAGTACTGGGGTATTTTTTGGGTGGGGGAGGGGGTTGCATTCTAAGAACGCGTTGTGCCACAAGAGAAAAAAGCAGGATTTTGTTACAACTACTACTTCTAGTTTCTTATTCTGCTAAGATTTTTAGTAGCGCACAAATAGAACTAATTTGTAAATTTGTATATTTTAGAAGTGAAAATTGCGTTTCCAGGTGCGTTTTCCTTCATGCGTAAAATGTTTCAAGGCATATGTTTCTACGTTCTCTTGCAAATCTTCTTCCGAATTAAAATATTTAAAAATTATTTTGTTCAAAAGGCTTTTATCTCCAAATGTACTAAAATGAATTTTTTTAAATAAAATTTTGCATCTATTGCTCTCGTGCTATAAATGGTCACGTATTGCACTATATTAGCTAAGACTTGGTAAGTAAGTTTTCCTTAAAAAATACAATCCAAAAAAACTTGTATCTCGTCTCAAATAGCTGTAGTAAAATTCATTTATTTTTTCTCCAATACGAAAGATTGGGTTGGTCGTGACATTTCATGACTATGAGAAGACCTAGAAAGAAAAAGACAGTTTTTTAAATTTTAGTATAATTAGGTATAGAAGCTTTTTAAACTTATATCCTTTTTTAGGGGGACATACCTACTGGGTCTTAGCTTTTATAGGGCACCTCGATATTACTTAAAGCACCGTGTGTAAAATTTCATTGAAACATTTTCAAATATTCCAACATCATCATTTAAGCATTAAATCTTCAGTAGCATTCAACATAAGTAAATTATGTATTTAATTTTGTCCTTCGGGCTTCATACTAATTCTAAAGTATTTGTTAAGTATCAATGATCAAACAGATGCATAATTAGTTAAAAGTGGGAAGAGGAATATAATGTCTTGGTGGATATTAGAGGCTGTACCACTGAGGGATATAAAATTTTCTGTATTTCCTTTAATAGTACCATCTAGTAGTCATTTATTTTCCACTCCCTTTCAAAAACTCCTTGCAAACTAGACAATTATCAAATTTAAAGTCTGGTCTTTAACTGTTCTATTTCCGGCTCTTTTTCTTTAACTCGATATAAATATTATTATTAACTAGATTATTAAAAAAACTGAAAGCTCGCCTTTTAAAAACTTCTTTGTATCATTGATAACGCAGTGCGGCTAGTTGGTATTTAAAAATTAACGTCACACTTAAATACTCCTTGTTAAAAAAAATTGTATACCATTAGCATACAATATTCATGTTATAACATTAAACGTTCAATATTATTTACCTTTTGATTGTGTAATCAATTTTGTTTGATCCCACTAACAGCAGCTCTTGTTTACTATTAAATCCGGAGTGGAAAACTGTTCAAGCAAGCAGGTACCAGTTTCAAATTGAAGATCGACTAAAATTTGAAAGTGCGCAAGATGTGTGATGGTTCACTAACCCCATGGTCAAAGTATTTTTCTTAAAATAATAAGCCCCAACAGAGAAATTAACACATAGAAAAGAAAGAGTAGATCCTACTGGTCAGAAAGTTCCTCCACCTACTGTTCCCATTTGGGCTGAGTTTTTTTTCTTCTGTCAAAAGCTTTGTTCATTAATTGCACCATTTTTAATAGTTCGAGGGCTTGACAACTTTTTTGTTTTGGTGTACGTCTGAAAACAATCAGATGATCACTATTCGCAAAAACAGATAAATCGTGGCTCAGTACAGAAAATAAGGTTGAGGCGCAAAGTTGGCCTTTTGCCACTTAGTCATGTTTTTTCTGCAGAAAAATAGATAGATTGCATCTAGTTTGTAGCGAAATCACACTAACATTTTCACTATTTACTAATGAAGGAACAAGTGAGCATCTCTAGCCCCTCTGCTGTAGTTTCCATTCCCAACTTCTTTGAGGAAAGGTTAGTATAATTCCCCTTTTTAAAGTAGAATCATGTAATGATTTTTGACATGTATAATTAGAGAACTCAAGTTGCTCCTTTGCCTCTCCAATACCATCTCCCAGCAATTTTCCCCAAAAGTGAGGCAGGTTGCACTTGTTTAAGTAAGAATCGTACAAGTGTCTTCAATATATAATAATAGTGGGTCCGTTGTCTCTTTAGCATCCCTAGCACCACCAAATCTCCAGCAGAAGCTAGGTATTTTGCAACATGTTTGAACTAGAATCACGCAGGGATTTTTGACTGATAAGGTTTGAGAAGTGAGTTGGGCTCGTAGTCCATCTGGTACCCCTCCCTGCCAACTTTTTAGTAAAAAAGATAGATGTACCTTGTTTGAAGCGGATTCAGGTACAAATTCTCAATCCACATGATATGAAACACAAAGTGGGTCTTTAGCCGCTTCACCATTACCAATTTACAAGAAGGAAAATTCCACTCTCCACATTGAGTCAGAGGGCCATGAGAATGATGATTTTCGGGGGTGAACTCTCCTTATCTAACCTTTGGAAGAAAGTATTAAGATTCACTTAGAACTATTGGAAGGAATATACTGGGCCAGGAGGGCAGAGAAAATAGATTTTAAGAGCCGTATGAGCTAAGCCACACTTTTGCTCCATACTAGTGTTCAGATTTGAGTGAGATTCAGTCAGCCGGTACCTGCTATCTTAATGGCAAACTACCTACCAAATTGGGTGTATCACTGGGTCACCGCTATCGATTAAAATTGTCTATCTTTCCAAAGAAATCATTCTTTTACGAGGCTTCATGTCGAAAATTATATCGGCACGGCTCTGTCCTTAAGAATATGGACAATACAACGACCTGTTAATAGCAAAGCTCTTCTTCTTATATTACCAGACTCCAAATGTTAATAAAATACACTAAAATCTCGGGACTGCCAAGAACTCGAATGGTGGACTTAGGTCAGTATTATTATTCTTTCATAAGTATTGGGTATAAGCTATGTAAATTCAAAGGTTGTTTTGCTTATAATTAAATAAAAAACACTTTTCTTTTCACTGACAGTAAAGAGCAAAATTGAAACTTAAAACGAACTGAAATGATTACGTATATAAGGGGGTTTGCTTTCTTCTTTATACCTCTTTTGTCCAGCTAAAGCTGTTTGGTACTTTTAAAAATGCTTCTTATTGTCATAATTAGCGACCCTTGTGTTTCAGGAGTCGTTTTTAAAGAATTAAGACAAAAAAAGCGTAAAATGGGAGGTATTCAGAAGGGGGCAATCCCTTTCTATACATAATATTTTTTGTTCGTCTTTAGTTTTAATGTTGCTCCTTACTTTCAGTTGAAAAAAACTTTTTTTTTTATTTAATTTCTGATAATTTTTTAATAATTCCGAAAAACCGGCTCCCCTTCCACAGAAAGATCTTCTAGACAGTTCAATCCCTTGGTGAAAATTTAACCCGGACAATTACCATTAACATCTCCACAAATAAAATTGAGTCGGCAAAGAGAAAGTAATAAAAATAAAGATAATTTTGTGTAGGAATTCTAGCAAACTTTCTCAGTGTAAAATTTCCCCTGAAAACTTCACTTCCCGGAAACTTACTTCTCCATGAATAATTCTTTCCATGAAAATCCCCCAGCAGAAAAATTCATAGTCCCCAAACCAAAAATGTATACATACTTCCCAATAAAAAAAATAGCCTACTTACACAATGGGGAAATTTAATAAATTAATGGCCTTTCCCAAGGGGCTGTTGAGAGTTATTTTATCTCCAAATACATAGATATTGGGCCTCTCAACTATACTAAACAATATGGGTATCTCAAAATGTTGATTGTGGGAGAAAAATAAACATGCATCCCTGATCTTTATTTTGGTGAAAAATGCAAAATTCCGCATATTTGAAGATGGGAGGTAGAAACCTTTATTGTAAAGTTTTGTGATACGCTAAATCTGATGATGTGATTGTCATAAAGAATCCTTGACTTTCAGAGATAGTTTTTCCCCTTTTTCAAAATCCAAGGGAATTTTCTTAGGCTTATAGGCTTTGATAAGTTAAACTAAACTTAATGAATCTTATATATTTGGAATCAGCATAATAAGCAGATTCTTTTTATTTAACTAGTGATACGTAAATTCCGTTTTTTAGAGGTCCGGTTACTATTGATCCGCATCGTAGATCGCTTGAAAGTTGCGTTCTGCCGGGAAAGATGAGATCCAAGGGCAGAGACAAGAAGTACGTCATACTTCTAGTGTAGGTGTTACAAAGTAGAAATAATCTTTAAAATGCCACCTATGTTCAAAAAATTTATATCTAATCTCCTATGAACGTAGAGTATTTCAAGATGAGATAGAAGATTCCCACTAAAACACCTGAGGCATTGCAAAGGCAACTACACCCTAAGGAAGCAAAATGTATTTTTTTTTAGTTCTTAACTCACTGTGACAGAGATTTTATTTGCGGGAAAATTGGTGATCAAATTTTATTCGAATTTAAAATATCACTAACTCCTACACATTAGGGGGGGGTTAAATTTTAAAATTACCTCCCATTTACATCAGAAATAAAATTTGCCCCCCCCCCGAATGTGGAAATATATACCTTGAATTGGCATATATAGGGGGGGGCTAAAATTAATTTCCAATAGAAATGATTGTTATATTTGTAATCGCATAAAAAAGGCCACCAAATGGTATATTCACTTTATTTGAAACTCAATAATATGATTTGGTAAAAATATACCATTTTATCTTGATACTAAGTGTAGTTGGGTAATAATTTTACTTTATATAGAATATAAACTTTTAAGAATATCCATTGGGTAGATTCAAAATTTCAGCTTACAAGCCACATATAATAAAGTATAAGGGCTAACTTAGCTTCTCTTACTGGGTTTATTTATCCAACTAGAATTTACTTATCAGTAAATTTTTCGCAATTCATATTATTGACTTAAAAATAAAGTAAACATACCACTCAATGCCTTTTTTTATGCTCTTTCCAAAATAATAATCATTTTTGTCAGAAATGAATTTTACCCCTACCCCTATATATACCAATTCAGGGTATATATTTGCACTTTAGGGGGGTGGGGGTAAATTTTGTTTCTGGTGTAAATGGGAGGTAAGTTTAGACTTTACCTCACCCCCCTAATGTGCAAATATATACCCTGAATTGTTATATATGGGGGTGGGGGTAAAATTCATTTCTGACAAAAATGATTATTATATTTAGAAAGAGCATAAAAAAAGGCATTGAGTGGTATGTTTACTTTATTTGTAAGTCAATAATATGATTTGTGAAAAATTTACCTACTTATCTTCCTAGTTGAATATATATTAGAAAATATATCTGTATATATTTTCATATATACTGAACAGTTTGGTCTCCTTGTTGGGAGTCACTAGATGTATCAGTAGCCAGGCTGTCAATCAACAGTCTTCACATAGCAGATCCTCTAGCTGTTTCTAACCTTATGCAAAACACAACCACAAGATTTCAAGACATGCTTGGAGCCAACTTCTTGAACTATAGTTACTATAGTCACTATGTCATAGTGACCTTGTCATTGTTGTATAGTGATATCTTGCTTTTGTTTTGTTTGTTTTTTTTTCTCTTTTCAGTGCTCTGTCATTTTCTTTTTGTACAAAGATGGTTTTTCAATAAATAATAATAAAATCAGAAGGACTAAGATAAAGCATTACCCATCTAGTTGGATGATCATGCTGAACCCAAGAGAAATAATTATGTAGCTTGTTGGATATTATCACCAAATTACTTAGAGAAGTTACTTACCTGCCTAGTTGGATAGTAAAATACAGGCAAGGACCAAGTATTATCCACCTAGGTAGATGTTCATGCAATGCCTAAGTAAAATAATTATTTGGCTAATTGGATATTATAATTATATTTGCCTTATATTTGCTTAGAAGGCACTTGTCTGTTATACCAACCACACTCAAGAAATGAAGTTAATGATAATGAAATATATCAAAAGTATGATGGAAATATAATACTTTATTAACAAAATTATGGAAACTACAGAAGAGAATTATGGAAAGCAGGCTGCCCAGAACGCATTATGTTAAATACCTAACCTAGCAACTTCTATATATTAAATATTTAATTAAAACATACTGGTATAGCAGTTTATATCACTGAGACTAGATAACAGACCAGTACCACCTAGAGAATTCATGTATCTGCCTTGTTGGATATATATCAAAAGGGCTAAGATTATCCACCTAGTTGCATATATATCAGAAGGACTAAGATAAAGCATTATCCACCTAGTTGAATGTTCATGCTACACCTAACAGAAATAATTATTTAGCTAGTTGGATATTATCCCCAAATTAATTAGAGAAGCTACTTACCTGCCTAGTTGGATAATAAAAGATAGGTTAGGACAAAGTATTATCCACCTAAGTAGATGTTCACACAATCTCTAAGTGAAATATTCATTTGGCTAGTTGGGTATTATAACAAATTTGCTTAGAGAATTTACTTATCTACCTAGTTGGATATATATCAGAGGGGCTAAAGTAAAACATTATCCACCTAGTTGGTTGTTAATACTATATCTAAGAGAAATAATTATCTAGCTAGTTGGATATTACCACCAAATTAGGCTACTAACAGAATTTACTTGTCTGCTTAGTTGATAATATAAGAACAGCTAGGACAAAGTATCTACCTAGTTAAATGTCCATGCTACACAGAAATGAATATCTTGTTAGTTGGATACTATTATAAAATTACTTTGAAAATTCATTTATCTGCCTAGAAATTTATATATAAGAAAGTATCAGATATGCCATTATCCACCTAGTTAGATATTCAGGTTGTGAACTAAGTTGAAACCTCATTGAGCTAGGTAGATATTTAGCATGCAACATAGACAATCAAATATTCTGCTAGTAAGGTATATTTATAAGATTCTTAGAACTAATACTATCTGTCTAGCTGAATATTTTATTTTGATACTAAGTATAGTTGGATATTATTTTTACATTCTACAGAATAGAATTTTTTAAAGAATATTCACTGGGCATCTTCCAATTTTAATGGCTTAGAAAACCAAATTTCTGCAGAACAGTTAAATCTAGCCCTCCAGTGGAAATGATGTTGATAAGGGAAGATAGTTTAGGGTCAGATTTGATATCAGTGTACAGTTGGGGCTGTTGACAAAGAAAAAAAAAAATCAACTTTAAAAGTCCCTAAAATACTTACTTGTATCATTTCTAAAAGCACTTTAGTTTGCTTATCCCAATCCTCCCTCCCTCCTAATGTGCAAATATATAGCCCAAATTATATATTTTCCATGGATTCTGCCACATGACATTTTGTTAGCCTTTAATTGAACTTGATACCCTTTAATAGAATTAACATTGATGAAATCAAGAAACAGAAAATGCATAGCCTAGGAAATTTTTAATATGTTTTTTATTTTTTAATGTTTGGGGGGGGGGGGGCTTAAGTTAAAGCAACATGCTTTAAGGAATGACAAGTATTTTAAGATTTTAAAAGTTATTTTCAGGATTTTACAGTGTTTCTTTCTCAACAGCCCTAAGTATGGACTAATACATCATATTGTGTTGATGATTCTATGCCTGCCAGTTGACAGTGACTTATTAATACGTCTTCTTCTTCTGAATGTTTTTGACTTTTGGTAAGTGTATACAATAACAGAATATTCAGATAGCCAAGAAACAAACTTACATCTATAGTCAGAATTTCATCCTGAATCCAAGACATTCATTTCTGTTACAAATTTAAGTTTTAGCCCTTTATGGACCCTCAAAGATGATATCCTTTTCTCTTATTTTAGATACAGCTCAGATAGGGTAAATATACTGATGATTTGACAGTTTTTGTAAAAAAAAGCTTTTTCTACTCTGGAAGGCTTAATTTAAAGTCCATGGAGTGTAATTTTGTGACCTAGGTCTCTATAATATGCATGATATAATACTGAGATATAGGTATCTATCAATGCTATGTGGAATGGCCCACTTCCTCTAAGCTTTAATGGTCCAGCAAAGGTTTCTTTGCTGTCCACAGTGAAACTGTTTTCAACATTTGGCCATTTCAAAGTTAATCTACCATTTTAATCCACTCAAAAAATCTAGTTTTGATTATCCTTGGTCTGCAAAGTCCAGAATTCTTGAACTATGCATGTTTTGTCTAAGATTATTAGAAGTTAGTGACACCAAGGAATTTAACATGTTTCATTAGCATTTTGGGTGGGATAGGGTCTAAGAAAACGTGAGTGGGTTTCAAGAATTTCAAGAAGTTTATTTTCATTATATTTAGATTGATAGATAGATAGATTCATTTCCATATAACAGTAAAATAATTACACAACAATCTAGAAATTTGAATTTGGCTGAAGGAAAATTTTTAATCAGTCTGGTATTTACTACATCAGACAAGAATTTTGATACTTCAAACATAGTTTTGTCAATATAATATTAGCTGCCATTTTAACTTAATTTTATCAAGAAAAAGCCAGTGCGGCTGCATTAGATAATAGTGGCTACATTTTAAAGAAGACCAGATGTAACGACATTGGTGCTGATCCTAACTTTTTGCAAAAAAATAACCAAGTAATGATAGTTTCGACATTACATAAATCAAAAATTATTGGGAGCTCATTTTGTGTCAAAAACAGGAAACTGATTGAATTGAATATTCTTTTTTCTGCTGACCATGTGCCTTTTGATATGGGGCTTCCCCTAACTAAACACTCCATGTTAATAAGCAGCCTCAACCTGATGAGGTGGGTGGAACCCACCCCAGGGACTCCCAGTATCTTGGCAATTCCAAGCTCTAATTAGATCCCAGGCCTAGGGTTGGTTGGGCCTGCAACCCTCCACCCAAAAATTTTATTGCAACAAAAACAATGACGCTGCCTT